>NW_026652296.1:14787050-14792724 GCF_009828535.3 Hylobates moloch | reverse complement strand
TCTTTCACCCAGGCTGGAGTGCAGTGGCGCAATCTCGGCTCACTGCCAGCTCCGCCTCCCGGGTTCACGCCATTCTCCTGCCTCAGCCTCTCCGAGTAGCTGGGACTACAGGCGCCCGCCACCACGCCCAGCTAATTTTTTTGTATTTTTAGTAGAGACGGGGTTTCACCGTGGTCTCGATCTCCTGACCTCGTGATCCGCCCACCCCGGCCTCCCAAAGTGCTGGGATTACAAGCGTGAGCCACCGCGCCCGGCCTGCATTTTTATTTTTATTTTGAAACAGGATCTGGCTCTGTTGCCCAGGCTGGGGTGCAGTGGTAGATCTTGGCTCACTGCAACCAGTCCTCCCAAGCTCAAGTGATCCTCCTACTTCAGCCTCCCGAGCAGCTGGGACTACAGGTACACACCACCACACCTGGCTAATTTTTGTTTATTTTTTTGGTAGAGGTGGGGTTTCACCATGTTGCCCAGGCTGGTCTTTTTCTTTTTTGAGATGAAGTCTCATTCTGTCGCCTTGGCTGGAGTACAGTGGTGCAGTCTCGGCTCACTGCAGCCTCCACCTCTCAGGCTCAGGCGATTCTCCCGCCTCAGCCTTCAAGTAGCTGGGATTACAGGCACGCACCACCATGCCCGGCTAATTTGTATTTTTAGTAGAGACGGGACTTCGCCGTGTTGGCCATGCTAGTCTCCTGATCTCAGATGATCCACCCACCTCAGCCTCCCAAAGTGCTGGGATTACAGATGTAAGCTACCTTGCCCGGCCCTATGTGCATTTTTAAACTACAGTCACAACAACCAGAGATATTAGATACTCTCTGCATTCCCATGTTATGGATGAGGACCCTGAGGCCCAAGAGCAGTGACTGTCTGAGGTCATGTGCTTGATCGTCAGCAGAGGTAGGATTCAAACCCTGGCTTACTGACTGCCAGTCCAGTGCTCCTCATGTTGCACCAGATGCCCCAGAAGGGCAGCGGGGTTGAGAGTAGGCAGCCAGCAGGTGGGTCCGAGGGTTTATCTCTACCTGCTCTCTTCATGTCACTGCTGTCTATGGGTTTAGCTAAACCTGTTTTTAAAAACCTATTTATAGCTTAAGACTGTACCACCACTTGGGATAATGAGTCCCTTAAGTTGACTTCCCATGGTGTAAATTAAGATTTCTTTCTATTTGTCCTAAATCTTTCTCTTTCAGAATTAGAGGGGGATGGGGTAGTGGGGAAAGGCCCTAGGACCAGAACACTTGGATTTAGAAAATAGGCTGAAGGGGCTGGGTGCAGTGGCTCACGCCTGTAACCCCAGCACTTTGGGAGGCCAAGGTGGGTGGATCACCTGAGGTCAGGAGTTTGAGACCAGCCTGGCCAACATGGTGAAACCTCGTCTCTACTAAAAATACAAAAATTAGCTGGGCATAATGGCGGGCGTCTGTAATCCAAGCTACTCGGGAGGCTGAGGCAGGAGAATTGCTTGAACTGGGGAGACAGAGGTTGCAGCAAGCCAAGATTGTGCCACTGCACTCCAGCCTGGCCCACAGAGCAAGACTCCATCTCAAAGAAAATAAATAAATAAAAGAAAAGAAAAAGAAAATAGGCTGAAGTCCAAATAGTGTTTGACTCTTCGTATGTGATGGTAATTCCTGACACCAGACAGCAGACGACATGTATGGAAACATCTCATCTGATCATTACGAAGACATAAAGGGTAGGCAGGGCCTGAATTTTCATCTCCTTTAATCTGTCTTGTTTCCTGTGGTATCCTCACCATTGAGCACATTTTGGAGATACAGGTAGACACTAGATAGCTATTTGTTCTATGAATGAACTAATGAACCCTCATTTTATAGACAAGGAAACAAAGACCCAGAATATCTGGGGTCTAGCCAGGAAAGCAAGACTTCTACCACTACCAGATGATTCCAAAGAGGGAATTTAGGCCAGGTGAAGTGGTTCACACCCGTACTCTCAGCGCTTTGGGAGACCAGGGTGAGAGGATCACTTGAGGTCAGGGGTTTGAGACCAGCCTAGGCAACATAGTGAGACCCTTGTCTGTACAAAAACATTTATTTTTAGTTAGCTGGGCATGGTGGCATGTGCCTGTAGTCCTAGCTATTGGGGAGGTTGTGGTGGGAGGATAGCTTGAGCCCAGGAGTTTGAGTCTGCAGTGAGCTATGACTGTGCTGTTGCACTCCAGCCTGAGCAACAGAGCAAGACTCTGTCTCTGCCTCTAAACACGTACACACAAAACACAACACAACACACAGAGGGAATTTAATGTGGAGAATTAGCTACAAAGTTGTTTTATGGGTAGAAATAGCAACCAGGGGAAGTTGAGGCAAACCTAAGATTAGCAACTTCATGAAGCTGCTACCTCGCCCAGGGCTGGAAGTATTCATATCAAGTGAGGAGGTGGCATTACTGGAGACCAGCAACTGGGGCCACCCTGAGAGAAGCTGGAATCACAGCAGGTCTGTCTAGAAGGAGCTGAACCATGAAGAAGTCATTGCAACTGCTAAAGATCCCCCCACGCCATCCTTCCCGAAGACGAGAGAAATGGAGGAGAAAGACCCTGGCTTCTGCCTTCTTTCTCTCCAGTCTCTCGCCAGGACTTCCCATTGGCTGATCCTAGCCAAAAGCCAGTTGGCAAGGGAGTCCAGAAAGCATGGTTTGCAGGGATTAGCCTCTGCTGCATGGAGCACAGCAAAAGGGCAGAGAATGGATTTGAGACAAACGAAAAATTACCTGGCCCAAATTATCCCATACCTAGGAAAGATTGCATTGTGTATGCATTGTCAGGCAGTGCTCCTCCCCCAAGTCCATGTGACCTTTTTAGTCTCTTTATCTTTCCATGTCTGGCTTAAGCATCACCTCTTCCAGGAAGCCTTCTTCCCAGCAGAGCTGGTATTTCCCTTCAGTGCATTCCCCTAGCAGGCTCTGCCTACCTCTGTCACAGAACACACACCACCGTGAGATGCTGCTAGTTACCTGCCAGGCTCCTTGATGGACGGAGCCTCCCAAAGCCAGTCCTGAGTCTGATTTGTTTTTCTGCTGAGCAGAAAATGATTGTTGAATGAGTCAGCTGTTGGAAGGATAACATGGGGCAAGGAACTCTGGAGTCAGACCAAATTGAGGGCCCACAAGTCTCAGTTTCCTTATCTGTAAAACGGGAACTTTGAGGAGTAAAAGAGAGAATGCGTGGCAGTGCAGTTAAGCTCATAGGCTCTGGAATCAGACCATCTGCAGTCAACCCCCAGCTCCACTTGGAGTTACTTAACTCTCTACTCCTCTGTTTCTCTCTTATAAACTAGGGATGATATTAGTATTTCATATGGTATCTGTGAGGATTAAATTAAACTGGGTGGAAAACAGTGCAAGTGCTTAATAAATGTGCCTAGTATCATTATGTGTGGTGCCTAGTCACATGCCTGAACATTGCATAGGTAAGAGGATATATATCAAACAGGGATCTTTCTTTCTTTTTTTTTTTTTCTTTTTTTGAGATAGAGTCTTGCTCTTGTCACCCAGGATGGAGTGAAATGGCGCGAGTATAGGTGCTAGCCACCATGCCCGGCCTTTAATTTTTAATTAAAAAAAATAGAGATGGGGGTTTCACTGTGTTACCCAGGCTGGTCTTGAACTCCTGGCCTCAAGCAGTCCTCCAGCCTTGGCCTCTCAAAGTGTTGGGATTACAGGTGTGAGCCACTGCACCTGACCAGGATCTTGTCTTTCTTGTTGACCACTGTAGCCCCATTACCAAGCATAGTCACTGAAACGTAGTAGGTGCTTAGTCAATCTTTGGGGTTTTTTTTAGGACAAGGTCTTGGTCTGTCACCCCGGCTAGGGTACAGTGGTACAAACATGGCTCAGTGTAGCCTTGACATCCTGAGCTCAAGCGATCCTCCCACCTCAGCTGCCCCCGCTCCCAAGTAGCTGAGACCACAGGCCTGCACCACCCGAATTTTTTTTTTAATTTTTATTTTGTAGAGACGAGGTCTCACCATGTTGCCTAGGCTGGTCTGCCCGCCTCAATCCTCCCAAGTGCTGGGATTACATATGTGTGCCACCACCCCTGGCTTCAGTCAATCTTTTCTGGGCCATAGAACAATGGCTGAGTTTCATTTGATAACATCTGTCTGCCTGTGAGTCCAGTGTCTGGTTCTATGACCTTCCCCTCTGTCCCAGGCACCACAGAGGATGTTCGGCCTACACCACCAGCCCAACCCTGGCACTGAGGCCTCTCCAACAGGTCAAGGGACCACCCTGGGATTAAAGGTGGGAACTTTGGAGCCTGGGAGGAGGGGGCATGCATGGAAGGAGACAAGGGTCTGGAGCAAAGGACTAGCAAAGGAATCTAACACTTATTGAGCATCTACTGTGTGCCAAGTGCTGTACACACTTTACTGCATTTCATCCTTACAGCAGCCTGCAAAGCACAGATCGTTACTCCCATTTCAGAGGTGATGAAACGTGAGTTCCAGGGGTGAAGACACTCACCCAAGGTTGTGCAGAAATGAAGGAGCACAGCTGGATTTGAACTCCGGACTGTCTGACTCAACCCCCTGTTCTTTTTTCTTTCTTTTTTTTTGAGACAGAGTCTCGCTCTGTCTCCCAGGCTGGAGTACAGTGACAAGATCTTGGCTCACTGTAACCTCCACCTCCTGGGTTCAAGCAAGCACATCCAGCTTACTTTTGTATTTTTAGTAGAGATACCACTTTAGCCAGGCTGGTCTTGAACTCCTGACCTCAAGTGATCCACCTGCCTAGGCCTCCCAAAGTGCTAGGATTGCAGGTATGAACCACTATGCCTGGTCTTCCCTGTTCTTTTCACTGTACCCAAGCTGCCTCCCAGAGGAAGGAGGAGGCAGGGGAATGGAAGGCAGGAGGAGGCAGGGGAATGGAAGGCAGGAGGAGGCAGGGGAATGGAAGGCAGGAGGAGGCAGGGGAATGGAAGGCAGGAGGAGGCAGGGGAATGGAAGCTGAGCCTCAAGCCATACGGGAAGCCACGAGAGCCAATGCTGAGGCCAGGCTCAGGCAGAGTGACAGCTTGAGACCATGACTTTGACAGCTGTGCCGAGGCTGGCCTGAAAGCAAGTGGCTGGGGAAGACAAGCTGTGATTATCAAGACAAGGGATAGCCAGGGGCTTCAGCAGGGCGCTGAGGAGGTGCTGGGCCCCGAACAGAGTGTCCTTGAGCCCTGACCCCAACAGAACAAGCTCCCTACTTACTTGCTCTGTGACCTTAGCAAGTCACTCAATCATCTCAGTTGAGCGTCCTCACTTGTCACACAGTCACCACACACGCTGAGTTGCCAAGGGATGACATGAGACAATGCAAGGAGACAGAACTGGGTCAAGTCCAGGGGAGGACTCAATTACCAATTAATCTATGATCTGAGGCAAGTCACTTCACCTCTGTAAGCCTCAGTCTCCCTACCTAGCAAATAGGCACAGCTCCTGTCACACCAGTTCGCTGTGAAGATGTAGTGATTAAAGTATGGGCTCTGGAGTAGGTTTCCCTGGGTTCAAATCATGTTCCACCACCTTAAGTTGCTTGGTTCTTTTCTTTTTTTCTCTTTCTTTCTTTCTTTCCTTCTTCCTTTCCTTCTTCCTTTCCTTCTTCCTTCCTCCCTCCCTCTTTCTTTCTTTCTTTCTTTCTTTCTTTCTTTCTTTCTTTCTTTCTTTCT
>NW_026652296.1:14550053-14787040 GCF_009828535.3 Hylobates moloch | reverse complement strand
TCTTTCTTTCTTTCTTTCTTTCTTTCTTTCTTTCTTTCTTTCTTTCTCTCTCTCTCTTTCTTTCTTTCTTTCTTTGTCTCTCTCTGTCTCTCTCTGTCTTTCTTTCAGCCTGTCTCCCAGACAGGAGTGCAGTGGCGCGATCTCGGCTCACTGCAACCTCCACCTCCCGGGTTCAAAGGTGATTCTCCTGCCTCAGCCTCCCGAGTAGCTGGGATTACAGGCTCTCGCCACAGCGCTCAGCTAATTTTTTGTATTTTTTTAGTAGAGACGGGTTTTCGCCATGTTGGCCAGGCTGGTCTCGAACTCCTGACCTCAATTGATCCTCCCACCTTGGCATCTCAAAGTGCTGGGATTACAGATGTGAGCCATCAAGCCCGGCAGTTCTTTTTCTTTAAGCCCCTTCCTGTCTAGGAATTGCTAGGTTTTTCTGTACCTTGGTTTCCTCCCCTGGAAAGTGGAGGGTGAAGATAAGCACACTTACTTCATGGAGATGTGATATTAAATGATCTCCTCACCAGGAAGAACGCAGAATGGCGTCTAACACAGGTGAGCTCTCTGTCACTGAAATCATGAGCCCTGGGTCTGGCACCTAATAGTAACTAATACTTGCTGCTTGATGGGCACCACTTTGGGCACTTTACGCTTTGACTGTAATCCTCAAGGCAGTCCTGTGAGCTAGGTGATATGACTGTCCACATTTTATTCATGAGGAGCTGAGTTATTCTGATGTCCAATGACTTGCCAGAGGTCATACAGCAGTCAGGCCCCAGACCAGGATTTGAGCTCCGGCAGACTCTCAGTTATTTATTCATCCCTAATGAAGGCTTCACAAATGGAGCAGTTAGGACGTCTACGTTATGTATGAACGTGTTTTGGAACCAGAAGAGATGTAAGTGGAGAATGCCTTCAACCAGCCCTAAACGCTGGGCGAGGAGGGCGGGGTGAAAGGATGGAGGGACCGCTCTGTTCAGCTCCCATTTGCTGCCAGAAGGGGGCGCCCGCTGCCTCCACCAGGTCTCCCAGACCTGAACCAGGAGGCCGGGCTGGAGACCTGTCTGGTGGCCCATCCAGGCGGACCTCGGGGACCACGTGCAGGGGCTGCAGAGAGTGGCGGTGTTAGCCCGTGCAAAGCCAGGGGCATGCCAAGAGAGGTTTATCTCCCCAAGCAGGCTGCGGAGCTGCCTCAAACAGACCGTCCAAAAGATGCAGATGCTTCAGCCTCAGCTAGCCCCTCCTCCCAGCAGAAACTTCTGGGTGGCCAGGTGCCATGGCTCAGGCCTCTAATCCCAACACTTTGGGAGGCCAGTAGTTCGAGACCAGCCTGGGCAACACAGGGAGACCCTGTCTCTAAAAAAAAGTTAAAAAAAATTGCCGAGTATGGTGACGTGTGCCTGTAGTCTCAACTACTCCGGAGGCTGAGGTGGGAGGATTGCTTGAGCCTAGGAGGTCGAGCCTAGGTGATCGTGCCATTGCACGATCCAGCCGGGTGACAACATGAGACTCTGTCTCAAAAAAAAAAAAAAAAATACATATATATATATATATATATATATATGTAGGCCAGGCGCACGTGGCTCACGACTGTAATCCCAGCACTTTGGGAGGCCAAGGAAGGCAGATCACTTGAGGTCAGGAGTTCAAGACCAGCCTGGCCAACATGATTATCTGTTCCTTGTGTACCCTCCAGAAATGTTTTTTGTTTGTTTTTTGAGACACAGTCTTATTCTGTCACCCAGGCTGGAGTGCAGTGGTGCAATCTCGGCTCACTGCAGCCTCTGCCTCCTGGGTTCAAGAGATTCTCGTGCCTCAGCCTCCCTAGTAGCTGGGATTACAGGGATGTGCCACCACGCCCGGTTAATTTTTGTATTTTTTAGAAGAGATGGGGTTTCACTGTGTTGCCCAAGCGGGTCTCAAAATCCTAGCCTCAAGCGAACCACCCTTCTCGGCCTCCCAAAATGCTGGGATTACACCTGGCCTAGAAATGTTTTAGGAATATACACACACTGGATCATATAACTGTTATGGACATTGCTTTGCCCTCCCCCGATTTAATTGTTCTTGTCTTGGATAGCTTTTCATAAGTACATATAGATATAGCTCATTATTTTTATGACTAGATAGGATTCCGCCTTATGGATATGCCATATTTGACTCTCCTAATGGGCACTTAGGTTATTTCTTTGCTATTATAAACAGTGCTGCAATAAACCTCTTTGAGCTTGTATGTTTGCTTGAGTTGCAAGAATAGTACAATGGACACTTGTGAGTATATTTGTTTTTTTTTTTTTTTTTGAGACGGAGTCTCGCTCTATCGCCCAGGCTGGAGTGCAGTGGCGCAATCTCGGCTCACTGCAAGCTCCGCCTCCCGGGTTCATGCCATTCTCCTGCCTCAGCCTCTCCGAGTAGCTGGGACTACAGGCGCCCGCCACCACGCCCGGCTAATTTTTTGTATTTTTAGTAGAGACGGGGTTTCACCGTGGTCTCGATCTCCCGACCTCGTGATCCGCCCGCCTCGGCCTCCCAAAGTGCTGGGATTACAAACGTGAGCCACCGCGCCCGGCCTTGTGAGTATATTTGTAAGAAAAAAAAGTTTAGCAGTGAAATTGCTGGGTCGAAAGGCACGTTCATTTAAATTATTTCCAAATTATATTTCCAAAAGTTCACACCAATTTACATTCTTACCAATGATGTATAAGGTTATCTGTTGTTTCATATCCTTACCAATATAAGATTATATTTCATTGTCTTATTGATTTGTAAGAACTCTTTGCATATTAGGGAAATGAATTCTTTATCTCTCTGTCTCTCTTTCTCTCTATTTTTTTTCTTTTTTGTTATTGTTGAGACAGGCTCTTCCTCTGTTACCCAGGCTGGAGTACAGTGGTGTGATATTATGGCTCATTTCAGCCTTGACCTCCTGGGCGAAAGCGATTCTCCCACCTCTGGCTCCCAAGTAGCTGAGATTACAGACTTATGCCACCACACCTGGCTAATTTTTAATTTTTTGTAGAGACAGGGTCTCCCTATGTTGTCCAGGCTGATCTTTGTCTATTTTTTGTGTTGCAAATATTTTCCCAGTGGGGCATTATTTAGTTGACTTTAAAAATTGTATTCATATATATATATATATATATATATATATATAATTGAAATTCACATAACATAAAATTAACCATTTTTAAGTTTATAATTCAGTGGTATTTAAACATTATGAACATGCATAATGCTATTTAAGTACCATCACTGATTTAAAAAAACACCACTAATTTTGATTACCACTACTTCGAAAACATTTTGATCACCACAAAAGAAAACCTTGTATCAATTAAGCAATCTATCTTTATTTCCACTCACACCATGGTCATTTATTTTGTTTTGTTTTGTTGGCCTTTTTTTTTTTTTGAGACGGAGTCTCACTCTGTCACCCAGGCTGGAGTGCCATGACGCCATCTCAGCTCACTGCAACCTACACCTCCCAGATTTAAGCGCTTCTCCCACCTCAGCCTCCCGAGTAGCTGGGATTATAGGCACCCGCCATCACGCCTGGCAGATTTTTGTATTTTGAGTACAGACAGGGTTTCATGATGTTTGCCAGGCTGGTCTTGAACTCCTGACCTCAGGTGATCTGCCTGCCTCAGCCTCCCAAATTTCTGGGATTACAGATGTGAGCCACTGCACCTGGCCAACCATTTGTTTTTATGGAGCCAAATTTATTGATTTTTTTTGTTTTTTTTGAGACAGAGATCTTGCTCTGTCACTCAGGCTGGAGTACAGTGTTGTGATCATAGCTCTCGGCAGCCTCCAACTCCTGGGCTCATGCGATCCTCCTGCCTCAGCCTCCTGAGTAGCTAGGACTACAGGTGCGCACCACCACAACCAGTTTATTGATCTTTTTCATAATAGCCCGAAGATTTTGTGCCGTGCATGGGAATGCTTTTCTCACTTGATTATTAAAAGGCAAAGGAAGCCAGGCGTGGTGGCTCATGCCTGTAATCTCAGCACTTTGGGAGGCTGAAGTGGATGGATCACTTGAGGTCAGGAGTTCAAGACCAGCCTGACCACATGGTGAAACCTCATCTCTACTAAAAATACAAAATAGCCAGGCATGGTGGCACACGCCTGTTATCCCAGTTACTCGAGAGGCTGAAGCAGGAGAATCGTCTGATCCCAGGAGACGGAGGTTGCAGTGAGCCGAGATCATGCCACTGCACTCCAGTCTGGGCAACAGAGTGAGACTCTGTCTCAAAAAAAAAGCAATGGATTTTCAAATTATTATTAATGGTCAGTGAAATCTTAAAACCTGGGAACCACTGTTGTAGATCACCCTCTCTGGAACAGGAGTTCCTGGAAGTGTAGGGACCTCCCATTTGTCCCCATCTGTGGCCCCCAGAACAAAGTTGGATAGTGAGTAGTATGCAGTAAATGGTGGTTAAAGGCAGTTTCTACCTCCAGATTATAAAAGGAAAACATCTCATATTCTCTTCTAGTCCTTTTAGAGTGTATTTTTTTAAATTATGTTTTTTATCCATCTGGGGTTTATTTTAGTGATGAGAATGAGGTAGAGATACAGCTTTATTTTTTTCCAAGTGGCTAGCCAGTTGAACCAACACCATATTGAATAATCTATCTTCCCCCTACTGATTTGAAATGCCACCTTTAGCATATACTCAATTCCCACATGTATTTGGGTCTATTTCTGGACTCCTTATCCTGTCCTGGTGATGGCTCTGTCTGGGATTCTATATTTTTTTAAAGCTCCCCAGGTGATTCTGATGCAGCCAGTCTACAGATGGTGCTTATCTATGATGAGATATTTTTGTGGATTCCTAGCAATGAAGGAGAAAAGAATATCACAAACTTAAATTTCTTTCTGAGGGTCCTTCTTTTATTTTGTGATTATGTACTTACTATACTTTTGATTTTAAGATTTTTAAATAAATTAACATTGATAGTAGATTAGTAGATGGTCATTCTGGCTTTATTTCTCAGTACTTTTTTTTTTTTTTTTTTTTTGAGACAGAGTTTTGCTCTTGTTTCCCAGGCTGGAGTGCAATGGCATGATCTCGGCTCACCGCAACCTCCGCCTCCCGGGTTCAAGTGATTCTCCTGCCTCAGCCTCCCAAATAGCTGGGATTACATGCACGTGCCACCATGCCCGGCTAATTTTGTATTTTTTGTAGAGACAGGTTTTCTCCATGTCAGGCTGGTCTCAAACTCCCGACCTCAGGTCATCCGCCCGCCTCGGCCTCCCAAAGTGCTGGGATTACAGGCGTGAACCACTGCGCCCGGCTGAGACATGGAGTTTAAGACCAGCCTGAGTAACCTAGCGATACCGCCATCCCTACAAAATATACCAAAATTAGGCATGCAAAATATACAAAAAGTAGTCCCAGTTACTTACGAGGCTGAGGCAGGAGGATCGCTTGAACCCAGGAGTATGAGGTTGCAGGGAGCTCTGATCAAGCCATTATACTCCAACCTGGGAGACAGTGAGACACTGTCTCAAAAAAAAAAAGAAAAGAAAAGAAATAGGATATCATACAATGCCAGAAGACTCCTCCATACTCTGCCTGGCAGTGGAGTGACCACTATCTTATCTTAATTTTCTTCTTCTTTTTTATTTTATTTTATTTTTAGGCGGGGACTCAGCCTAGCCCAGTCTGGAGTGCACTGGTGCAATCACAGTTCACTGTAACCTCAAGCTGGGCTCAAGTGATCCTCCCATCTCAGCCTCCTGAGTAGCTGAGACTATACAGACACACACCACCAAGCCCGGTGAATTTTTTGACTGTGGAGACGAGGTCTCATTATGTTACCCAGGCTGGTCTTGAACCCCTGGGCTCAAACAATCTTCCGCTGTGGCTTCCCAAAGTGCTGGGATTACAGGGATGGGCCACTGCACCTGGCCCAACTTTTTATTTTGAAAAATTCTCAAACCTTCACAGAAGTTGCAGGAGTAGTACAATGACCTTCACTCATAACCTTCATCTAGACTCACCAGTTGTTAACATATTTCCACATTTATAATACTTGCCCTTCTCTCTCTCTCTGTATTTATTTATATTTATACATGTAATACTTTTTTTTTCTGAACCACAAGGGAGTTAGTTGCACACATCTTCACATTTCACCCCTAAACCTCCAAAGAATAAGGGCAGTTTCTTACATAACCACAGTACAATTATCCAATATATAATCTACATTCAAATTTCTCAGCTGGGCATGGTGGCTGACGCCTGTGACCCCAGCATTTTGGGAGGCTGAGGTAGGTGGATCACCTGAGGTCAGGAGGTTGAGATCAGCCTGGTCAACGTGGTGAAACCCCATCTCTACTAAAAATACAAAAATTAGTGGAGTGTGGTGGTGCATGCTTGTAGTCCCAGCTACTTAGGAGGCTGAGGCAGGAGACTTGCTTGAATCTGGGAGGTGGAGGTTGCAATGAGCCAAGATTGCACCACTGCATTCCAGCCTGGGCAACAAGTGAGACTCCGTCTCAAAAAACAAACAAACCAAAAAACAAAAAAAACCCCCAAATATCTCCAGTTGTCCCATAGACATCCCTTAATGTGGGCAATTTAAAACATTAAAAACCCAAGGTCCAATCAAGAACTTCACATTACTTTTGTGTTCATGTTCTCTTTCTTTTGGTCATTATTTGACTTATTTATTTATTTATTTGACAGTCTCACCCTGTTGCCCAGGCTGGAGTGCAGTGGTGTCATCTTGGCTCACTGCAACCTCCACCTCCCAGGTTCAAATGATTCTCCTCCTTCAGCCTCTCGAGTAGCTGAGACTACTGGCACGCGCCACCACGCCTGGCTCATTTTTGTATTTGACAGAGTTTTTTGTATTTTGTATTGACAGAGTTTTGCCGTGTTGGCCAGCTGGTCTTGAACTCCTGACCTCAGGTGATCTGCCTGCCTCGGCCTCCCAAAGTGCTGGGATTACAGGTGTGAGCCACCGCTCCTGGCTGAGATCCAGTTTCTTAAATAGGTTCTGGGGCTTTAGAAGTTGGAAGACTAGCTGGGCATGGTGGCTCGTGCCTGTAATCCCAGATAATTGGGAGGCTGAGGTGGGAGGATCACTTGAATGGAGACGTTCGAGTACAGCCTGGGCAACAAAGTGAGACCTCCTTTCTATTTAAAAAAAAAAAAAAGAAGGAAAGAAGGAAAGAGAAAGGAGAGGAGAGGAGAGGGGAAGGGAAGGGAGGGGAGGGGAGGGGGTGGGAGGGGACAGGAGGAAATTGGAGGACCCCTGAGTCAGGGGAAGCTACTCTAGTCTCTAAGGTCAGCCTGAGTGGGGTTTTGGGGTGCTTTGCAGGGAAGAGAGGAACCTCCCCTGCTCTCTTCGCAGGCTCCAGTTCTGCTCTGAGCCCACACCTGCCCGAAGGCATGCCTGCTGGGGTGTTCCTTGCTGAGCGAGTGAGTCAATCCCTGCAAGGAAGGTGTGGTGGTTCTGGAGTGAGCCTGAACCTTGGGGCAAGAGGGAAGGACAACGTACTTCTCAGCCATTGCAGGGTGTGTATAACCTGCCCTACCAGTGGGTGACTCAGGCTGAAACCAGACCCCAGCATTCACCCTGTCTAAGCCGAGTTGGTTAGTGCCTGGAGTGCTGTCAATTGCTTTACATTTGCCCTTCAGGAAAATGCTTTTGCACTGACAGACAGGGCCCAGATTGGAGGTTGTTAAATCTGCAAAGCCCTACTCCTCCATTTCCACACAGCAGACTCCTATTCACACTTCAAAACCCAGCCCAGGTGGTGCTCCTGCTGAACCGTTTCCTGACCTCTGACCCCTCCCCCATGGAGTGAATAATGTTGTCTTCCAATATGCACTCTGGAGCCAGACTGCCTGGGTGTGAATCCCTTCTCTGCCACTTACTAGCTGTGTAACCTTGGTCAAGTTACTTAACTTCTCTGTACTTCTCCTTCTACATCTGCAGAATGGGAAAAATTATAGCACCCATTTCACTGGGTAGTTGTGGGGGTTAAATGAGTTATTATACATAAATACTTAGGACAGTGCTTGGCACACAATATGAGCTCAAAAAGAGCTGACTAGTATTACTCTTATTATTATTATTTAGACAGAGTCTTGCTCTATTGCCCAGGCTGGAGTACAGTGGCTTGATCTTGGCTCACTGTAACCTCTGCCTCCCAGATTCAAGCAGTTCTCGCTCCTCAGCCTCCCGAGTAGCTGGGATTACAGGTGAGTGCCACCACACCCCACTAATTTTTGTGTGTGTATTTTTAGTAGAGATGGGGGTTTCACCATGTTGGCCAGGCTGGTCTCGAATTCCTGGCCTCAAGTGATCCTCTCACTTTGGACTCCCAAAGTATTGGGATTACAGGCGTGAGCCACTGCGCCCGGCCACTCTTAGGTTTGTATTTAAGAAATACCTAAGGCTGAGCATGGTGGCTCATGCCTGAAGTCTCAGCTACTCCAGAGGCTGAGGCAGGAGGATTGCTTCAGCCTAGGAGTTTAAGGTTACAATGAGACATGATCGTGCCATTGCACTCCAGCCTGGGCAATAGAGCAGGATCCTGTCTGTCAAAAAAAGAAAAGAAATACCTGAGAATATAGTGAACACAGCAGATAAGTTTCCTGCACTCATGATATGTTCTCAGCCTGTGTGACAGATAGACAAGTAAACAGGAAATTCACTCTGAATGATGAAAAATGTCTCAATAAGGGAAGTGGTGGGTTGAGGGGAGTCATGGGAACACAGAAAAAGCCCCCTTCCCAGGTTGGGGTGGTCAGCAGCATTTTCCTGGAATAGATGACATCTCAGCTGAAATATAAAAGATGAATAAGATTTAGCCAGGCAAAGAGGGAGGGCAGAAAGGGGAAGCGTGGGAAGGGTTTGAGGCAGGAGAGATGGATAGTGCAAAGGCTCAGAAGCCAGAGCTCTTGATGTGTTTCAAGAACCGAAGCTCAGGATGGAGCGTGGATCCTGGAGTGTGGGTGGGTGGGTGCCCTTGGCATGTACACCAGTTATTCACTGCTTCTCTTTGTGATCTGTCTTCCTTCCTAGTGTGTGAGCTCCTGCAGGACAAAGCTCACATCTCCTTTAATTCCCTGCGCCCAGCACCCAGCTCAGCACTCAGCAGGGATTCAATAAATGTTTGCTGAATGGAAATGAGAAATTTGAGAACCCATCAGGGAGCCATCTTGGGCAAACTTTTCATTTGCTTAACCTGTGAATTTGGAATTCTTGTTAGCCTTGGGCTATTTTTAATAGCCCAGTTTATTTGTTTGTTCAGAATTGTCATCTGCTGTGCATCCCAGACTCCCGTGAATGAGGTGGTTCTGTCTGGGCAAAGTCAAGTTTCTGGCCCAACAAGGTGAAACCTGATCCTTTGAGTCCCTCTCTGGATACCATTGGTATCTGTAAACTTTCTTTCTTTCTTTTTTTTTCTTTATTTTGAGACAGTCTTACTCTGTCACCCAGGCTGGAGTGCAATGGCGCGATCTTGGCTCACTGCAACCTCCGCCTCCCGGGTTCAAGTGATTCTCCTGCCTCAGCCTCCCGAGTAGTTGGGATTACAGGTGCACACCACCATGCCCGCCTAATTTTTGTATTTTTAGTAGATACGGGGTTTCACCATGTTGGCCAGGCTGTTCTCAAACTCCTGACCTCAGGTGATCCACCCGCCTCGGCCTCCCAAAGTGCTGGGATTACAGGCGTGAGCCACCGCGCCCAGCCTTTTTTTTTTTTTTTTTTTTTTTTGAGATGAAGTCTTGCTCTGTCGCCTAGGCTGGAGAGCAGTGGCAAAATCTAGGCTCACGGAAACCTCTGCCTCCCGGGTTCAAGTGATTCTCCTGCCTCAGCCTCCCCAGTAGCTGGTATTACAGGCATCCGCCACCATGCCCAGCTAATTTTTGTGTGTGTGTGTATTTTTAGTAGAGATGGGATTTCACCATGTTGGCCAGACTGGTCTCAACCTCAGGTGGTCAGCCTGCCTCGGCCTCCCAAAGTGCTAGGATTACAGGCATGTGCTCTGTCACCCCGGCTGGAGTGCAGTGGTGTGATCACGGTTAGCTGCAGCCTCGACCTCCTAGGCTCAAGTTATCCTCCCACCTCAGCCTCCTGAGTAGCTAGGACCACAGGTGCATGCCACCACACCTGGCTAATTTTTTTTATTGTTGTGGAGAAAGGACGAGGGAGAGGGGAGTCTCATTATCTTGCCCAGGCTAGTCTCACACTCCTGGACTCCAGCAGGCCTCCCACCTTGGCCTCCCAAAGTGCTGGGATTACAGGCATGAGCCATGATGCCCAGTCTTCTGTAAACTTTCAAACTTCGCCTTGTATCAGGTCACCTGGGGATCTTATGCAGGTGAGGCAGATTCTGATTCAGTACGTCTGTGGTCTGGCCTGAGATTCTGCATTTCTGACTGGCTCCCAGGTGATGCCAATGCTGCCGGTCCGTGAATTACACTTTGAGTAGCAAGCCATTAGACAACATTCCCATCTTTCTTGGCCCTCACTGCAATGATGACTTTAAAAGCAGGTTGGAGTCAGGCTCAGCAGGGCCTTGGATACCAGGCTAAGGAGTTCAGCGTTTATTTTGGAGGCACTAGGGAGCTGGGTGCTGGGTGCTAGAGGGGCTGAGCTATTGCAAAAACAGGAGAGAGGTGGCAAGGCTGAAGCTCAGGCAGAGGCAGTGGAAATGCAGAGGATGGTGGTGTCCTGGGCTGAACTGTGTTCCCCCCAAAAAATTCAGTGTTGAAACCTTAACCCCCAGCACTTCAAAAGGTGACTGTATTTGGAGATAGGGTATTTAGAGAGGTAATTAAGTTAAAATGAGGTCATGGGAATGGGCCTTAATCCAGTATGACTGGTGTCCTTAAGAAGAGGAAATTAGGACACAGACATGCACAGAGGGGAGACCATGCGAAGACAAGGAAAGTAGACGGCCATCTACAGACCCAGGAAGGGGGGCTCAGAAGGAACCAGCCCTGCCAGCACCTTGATCTAGGACTTCTGCCTCCAGAACTATGAGAAAATACATTTCTGTTGTTTAAGCCACCCGCCTGTGGGACTTTGTTATGGCAGCCCAAGCAAGCAAATAAATACAGAGGGGCTGGATTAAAGAGGATTGTCCAGGTTGTCAGTTACTTGAATGTCATTGTGGGGGGGCTATCAGATTCTACACAGGTGATTTGGAAATTGGGAAGGCCTGGGAAGAGAAGCCATGAATAGGAAGCCGGAGGAGGGGCCCAGAGGGAGGAGCAGGGCTGGGGAGGACTGGATTTGGACCAGGTGACATTGGAGGTGCCACTGGGACCTCGACAAGTGCTATCCAGGGGGCTTTAGGAAATGAGGCCAGTGGTGCTTTCCGTTAAAGCCAGGCACTCAGTGGGTGAGGAGAAGGAAGAGAATGGTCCTGTATTAGTGGGGGCCCTGGGTTTTAAATAAGCAAAACTGGTTCAGGCTAACTCAAGCAAAAAGGAATGTACTGAAAAGATTTCTGGAGGCTCACAGCAGTGATGTGAAGGCTCAACGCCAAGCTTGGAAGGTGAGCTGGAGTCGAGGGAGACTGGTCTGCAGTGGGCATGATCAGGAACGTGTAGCAGGGCAGCCTGGGAGGACCCTCGGGACTGCTGGGCTCTGCTCATACATCAATCCAGTAGTCTCCTAAGATTCAGAGATTTGGGGGAAGCATCCTATGGGCCAAAGCCAGTCACATGTCTGCATCCTTGATGCCCGGGGGAGGTTTCTAGTGGGAGGATGCCTCTCCATCCCTGGAAGATTAAAGATGGCTGCACGCTCTGTGATACTCCTTTCGTATCACAGGAGATAGAGAATTGGGCTCTATCTTCCTCTCCTGGCCTGTGACTGCTTTGGCCAATAGAATACAGTGGAAGTGACACTATGCCAGCTTTAGGCCCAGACTTTAAGGGAACTGGCAGCTTCTGCCTTGGTCTCTGGGAGCCCTGAGTCACTCCTTAAGAAGACTGACTGGAGAGACCACATGGAGATTACATGGGGAAGGGAGAAGGGCACACTACAGCCCAGCCTTCCAGCTAGCTCTGCCAAGACCGCAGTGTTTTATATACATATTTTTCTTTTTTATTTTAGAGATGGGGGTCTTGCTATGTTGCCCAGGCTGGTCTCAAACTCCTGGGCTCAAACGATCCTCCCACCTAGCCCTCCCAAATTGCTGGGATCACCGGCATGAGTCACCGCACCAGCTGACCCCCATGTTTTAAATTGTACCTGGGATTTTGTTTTTATTCAGGTATGGCGAGGCCAACAGATCAGGAGATGATTGTCATTGAAAGACAGTTGGTTAACCACAGTTCTCAAGAGGAGGGGGCATGCCCTGGCACACAGGGCCACATGGGGAAGTACCAGGGCAGAAGGAGGAAGAGGGAAGTGTGGGTCAGAGTCTTCATTGTGATTTTGGTGGGAAGGAATAGGCAAGGCAGGGTAGACGAGCTGGATGGGTTTAGGACTGGCTAGTTTGAACAGTTCCCTTGGGTACTGGGCTATAGGGGTGGTCCCTAGTTGTCTAGTACCTAAGCAGGATGATTTAGGATGGGGGATAGCATCATCCTGAACTGCAGGAGCTGATAAAAGGAGGTAGGAGGT
The DNA here is from genome assembly GCF_009828535.3 of Hylobates moloch. NCBI lineage: Eukaryota > Metazoa > Chordata > Mammalia > Primates > Hylobatidae > Hylobates > Hylobates moloch. Next base: position 14,774,446 of record NW_026652296.1, on the reverse strand, counting down.
GGATGGGGGTTATGGACTCAAGATTGGTTGGTTTGCACATGAAGAGGTGCTCCCAGGCAAGATTGCCATCTCTAGGAATTAGCTATCCCTAGGAGGGGCAGTCCCTCTTCAGGTCCATAAGGCCCCTGGATGTCAAAGCATCATAAAATACAGAAAAGAAAAAACATGATTAATAGGCCAGGTGTGGTGGCTCACACCTGTAATCCCAGCACTTTTGGAGGCTGAGGCAGGAGGATCACTTGAGCCCAGGAGTTTGACACAAACCTGAGCAACATAGTGAGACCCCATCTCTGCCAAAAACAAACAAAAAATTTGCTGGGTGTGGTGGCACATGCCTGTAGTAGCAGCTTCTCAGGAGGCTGGGGCGGGAGGATCACTTAAGCCCAGGAGTCAGGGGCTGCCATGAGCTGTGTGTGTGCCACTGCACTCCAGCCTGGGAGACAAAGTGAGACTCTGACTCAAAAAATAAAAAATAAAAACATGATGAATCCATCCAGGAATGGGAGTAAAACACCTTGGACTTTCCAGTCCACACTGAGCCACCAGCTGACTCCCCCAGCTGAGGCCTCAGGCATCATAGAGCAGAAGGAGCAGCCCTGCTGTGTTCTGTCCAAATTTCTGACCCACAGAATAGTGAGATACAGTCACAATAAATTGTTGTTTCAGAGCCTTTAAATTTCGAGGCCGTTTGTCATGCAGGTGTAGATTTCTGGAGCCCCTCCACCCCCCAAGATTCACTCATTAGCAGATTCCTTCCCAATCTCAGAAGGGACTTGGGAAAGATAATTCCATGATTGGTTAAAGACATGACTCCCATGACCATATAATGAGCTTAATTTTAACTCCCATTACAAAGATGAAGAAACTGAGGTTCAGGGAGGGAAAGTCATTTACCCAAGGTCACACAGTGCAAGTCCAAATCCAGGTCTGCCAGATTCCAGCATCCATCCCCTTCCACTGCACCAGCTGTCACCTAGTTGGCCTCTTTATGGAGCCCATGGTTGGAGCTGAGAGAGACTTATGGATGGTCTCCAAACCAGGCCCCACATGAATCTCACCCGCCCCCTCTCCACGTGCTCCCCGTGTTTTCCCATTGGAGAAATCCCGCATTGCCTCTCATCAGGAGCTGGGCTAGAACTGCTACTTCCAGACCCTGGGAAGCTTCGAGTGCTTCCCTTCCACTGGCCTTCCTTGCATCCATGCAGAGACTGTGCCATCTTCCCCGCATCCCAGCGCCCCTGGCTTCAGGTGTATCAAAGTCCCATCGCTGCGTGAAGTTCAAGTTCGAACACATCTCAGCAGGCTTTGTGAATACATTAGTTTTTGTTTTCCCCTAACATGCCACATGGGTGGGGGGAATGGGAGGGGGCACTGGAATTTAATATGCAAATATATGCAGATCACATCTAAATGAGGGTGTCCCAGGATTAATGGGAAAAACAGGCAATCAGAGCAGGCCCAGCCCAGCCTGCAGCCCTGGGGCTCTGCAGCAGCACAGTCGGAAATGACTCTCCTGGGAGGGTGTCTTGGGCTCTTTTTCAGAGCGTGTCCTTTGAAGCAATGTCTCCGTGGCACAGGGGAAGGAAGAGCGGCGGAAATTGGTTCTGGATACTTCCTGGCAAAGTGTTCTCAATTGCTTCAACTATGTTGGTGGTGGGTGGGAGAGAGGGGGTAGAATCGCTGAACCTCTCAGTGAACACAGCCAGCAGCGGCTGTCCCCATCAGTGATTTCTAAACCGAAGGAGCTTGCTGACATCTACTTCCAGATCATACTGATTACTAAATCAGAATCTCTCGAGAACTTTTGTTTTTTAAAAGTCCCCGGCCTTAGGAAATACTGACACAAACCAGGCATTCTTAATCTGGAGACTTACAGGTTCCGGGGCTCTGTATAGCAATGTTATTAACCCTTCCTGCATATTAGAATTACTGAGGCTTAAAAAAAATTCCCAGTGCTCAGGCTGCACCCTAGACCAATTAAGTCAGAATCTATAGGAGGGGAGGTGAAAGTCAGGCATCAGTATTCAAAAGAAAATCCTGAGTGATTCCAATGTGCAATCAAATTTGAGAAGCATTGCTGAACAGGATTCCCACGAGACACTTGTTATACCTGTGTTTGCTTTGGGGCTATCGTTAGCTGCAGGCCCACCATCCAGTGCCAGCTTCAGGAGATCCTCCTTCTAGCAAGGGGACCATAGTCAGGATTGGTGTGCAGCCGGTATGCACTGGTATAGCAGCATTGGTTGTAAAAATACTGAAACATGGCTGGATGCAGGGGCTCATGCCTGTAATCCCAGTACTTTGGGAAGCCGAGGCAGGTGGATCCCTTGAGCCCAAGATTTTGAGACCAGCCTGGGTAACATGGCAAACCCATCTCTATAAAAATTGCAAAAACTAGCCAGGTGTGGTGGAGCGTGCCTGTGGTCCCAGCTACTTGGGAGGCAGAGGTGGGAGGATCGCCTGAGCCTGGGAGGCACAGGTTGCAGTGAGCCGTGATTATGCCACTGCACTCTACCTTGGGCAACAGAGCGAGACCCTGTCTCAAAAATAAAATACTGACATATTTCCCCATCCACTTGTAACTGGGGCTGCTTTGAACTTTCTAAGTTCAAAGCATCATCCTCCCCATCTCCCCAGACCCTGGACCTAATCAGTTCTGATTAGTTAGGGCTCCTGAGGACCTGGTTGTTAAATATTTGAACATCACCCCCCGCTATAATATTGTAGTGAGAAGCACCCACTTTATATAGTCAGAAAGGCCTAGATTCCCACTTGATTTTGGTATGAGTTGTGTGGCTTTTGGACAAGTGGCTTCATCTCTCTGAACCTCAGTTTCCTCATCTGGAAATGGGGTCAAATGCCCTCCCTATCAGTGTAGGGATGAAGCTACGCTACAGCAGAGGTCGCAAACTGAGCATGCATCAGAATCACTGGCTGGGCTGGGCGCAGTAGCTCACGCTTGTAATTCCAGCACTTTGGGAGGCTGAGGCCAGTGGATCACCTGAGGTCAGGAGTTCGAGACCAGCCTGGCCAACATAGTGAGACCCCCATCTCTACTAAAAATACAAAAATTAGCCGGACATGGCCACATGCACCTGTAGTCCCCAGTTGCTCAAAAGGGTGAAGCAGGAGAATTGCTTGAACCTGGGAGGTGGAGGTTGCAGTGAGCTGAGATCATGCCACTGCCCTCCAGCCTGGGTGACAGAACAAGACTCTGTCTCAAAAAAAAAAAAAAAACGGCCAGGTGTGGTGGCTCACCCCTGTAATCCCAGCACTTTGGGAGGCCGAGGCGGGCAGATCACGGGGTCAGGAGTTCCAGACCAGCATGGCCAATATGATGAAACCCCGTCTCTACTAAAAAATACAAAAATTAGCCGGGCATGGTGGCGGGCCCCTGTAGTCCCAGCTACTCAAGAGGCTGAGGCAGAAGAATCGCTTGAACCTGGGAGGTGGAGGTTACAGTGAGCCGAGATTGTGCCACTGCACTCCAGCCTGGGTGACAGAGCGAGACTCTGTGTCGAAAACAAACAAACAAAATCTTTAGCTTGTTAGGTCAAAGATTTCCGGGCCCCACCCCAGAGTTGCTGATTCAATCGTTCTGGGATGGGGAGGATTTGTGTTTCTAAGTTCTAAGGTGCTGCAGAGGCTTCTGGTCCTGGGACCACAGTTTGAGAACAATTGAACTGGAAGATGTATGAGAAAGTGGGTTGGCCCAAGAGCAGAGGCTCAACCTAGGCTTGGAAAAGGGTCAAAATATGTGCCGGTTTCCCTGTGTGCCACATGGACTTCCTCCTGAGCCATTCCCCAGCGTTCTCTCCATCCATTTGCCCAGCGGGACTGAGCCCCCGCTGAATGCTTAACCTTGGATTTCTCAAAGATTAAGTCCTCTTGCCACCTCTTCCCCATTGTGAGCAGGACCAGATTTATACCTTTAGTGGCTGTGATTACTGACAATACGGTGCCCCTCCCATCTGTTGTCCAAAGTAAAACAACACTAAACCCTGAAATGACTTTATATGACTGCCCCGCCAGCTACCTCACTCTTATTTTCCTTTTTTTATCTCCCACTTTCTTTATCCTACAGATTTCAGCCAAATACCTCACATCTATTTCCTCTGTTGGTTCCTAAACATAACTCCTCCAGCCTGGCTTCTGGGCAACCACCCCTCCCTGCCCCTAGACTGCTGCCCCCACGGACTTCCTTTTTGCTAGAGCCAGTGACCTGATCTTAGCACGGGATTGGGAATCAGAAGGCCTAGGCAGCTGGTCACTCACCAGCTGTGTGACCATGAGCAACTTAAAGCACTTCTCTGAGCCATGGGTATGAATGTTAATTTGTAAAGTTGAGATGAGAGCATTAGAGTAATAGAATCGTAGTAGCTAAACTGTGTGTGTGTGTGTGTGTGTGTGTGTGTGTGTGTGTGTACCTGCTAAGAGCCAGGCACTGTGCTGAGAATTTGCAATGTATAATCACATTTAATCCCCACTACAACACCTCCAAATGAGGTCTGCCTCCTTCCCCACTTTACAAATGAGAAAATGGAGGCATAGAGAGGTAAAGTGATTTGCCTAAAGTCCAACAGCCCATAAATGATAGGTACTAGAATACGAACCCAGGAGGTCTTATTCCAAAATTTATGCCCTATGGCTTCCTTACTGATGCTGCCCAGTACAGATAAGTGAGAGGTGTGACTTGGAGTGAATAGGGACTCTAAGAGTCAGTGTGGGAATTGCCATTCCCCTGAAGCTAGGGATGGCAGGTGTGTTTGTGGGTTGGGGGTGGAGTACTTGAGTGATGCTCTCCCCTGAGGCAATGTCTTGCAGGATACACACCTTTCTACTTCATCTCAGACTTCAGTGTCTCCTCCACATCCTGCCAGAGCCTCTCTGGCCTGGCTACCCCTCCCCTCTCTGGCAGGTTTGGGAGAAAGAGGCTTGGAGTTCCCCCATCCTAGATAGCAGGACAGATTCCTCATCTCGTGACGCTGACCCTGGTCTGGGGGCCTTTTATTAATAGTGGCCCGCAGGGCTGTGTCATCCAGCTAGTGACTCAGGGCTCCAGGGTTAGCACCCTCCCCATCCTGATGGAGCTACCTCAGTGAGGGGCTTAGAGTCCAAGCTATGACTCTACTTGAGGGTATATCCTGTTCTCTGCCTTCACTCCCAGGGTCTTGGCTAAACTCTGTTGTGGTATTAAAAAGAGAGGCTGGGGGAAGTGGGGAAGGGGATGTGGTAACCCGAACCACTTCCTGCCACTGCAGTGTTGAAAGCCAAGCTCTGTCCAAGTTCCCCTTGATGGGGGTTGGGGAGCCAGGAGGTAAAGGAGGAAGTTGATGGGAGTGGTGGGGGAGGTTAAGAAAAGGAGGATTCTTATTTGGATTGACTCCAGGAATCAAGATCTGGATTTCCTGGCTGCTCTCTCTCTGCTCCCATTTGGTAAAAAACAGCGGCTTTCCTGAAGGTGATCCTAATTAGCATAGCAGCAAACACTTATTACCATGTGCCAGGCACTTTATATTTGCTAACCCTTTGAGCCTTACAACCACTCCACGAAGGAAGCACTATTATTACTCCAATTTTACAGATGGGGAAACTGAGGCACTGAAATGGTTGTGTCAATTGCCCCTGTCACAAAGCAAGTCAGTGGCAGAGCTGAGATTTGAACTTAGGCAGCCTGGCTCCAGAGTGCAGGCTCTTGCTCTGTGACCACTCTGAACCTCAGTTTCCTCATTGCATGATGAGAGTAATTGGAATACATAAATACATTTTCCTTTCGTGATGCCTGACTCTCTGGTAATTAATTATTCATTCAATTTCTCCCCATGCCGAACTCTCAGATCCATGAACAATGAGACAAAGGCTATCTTGGTCACTACTTGTATTCCCAATTCTTAGCATAATGATTGGCCCAGAAAAACTCAACAAGAATGTGTTGAGTAAATGGTCTTTAAAAGGTTTGAAGATCATCAACAATGGTTTGAGTATCTGATAAAAGTTTTAGACCCTTTACATAGAAAAATCAAAATATACCAGTAGCTGGGGGTGAGTCTGCCCCTCCCACTCACCCAGGGTACATTTGGCAATGTTTGGTAACATTTCTGGTTGTCACAACTGGCAGGGGGAGGTGTTACCGGCATCCAGTGGGTAGAGGTCAGGGATGCTGCTAAACATCGTACAATGCACACGACAGCCCCAAGTGTCAATAGTTCTAAGTTTGAGATATGTGACATACATACATAGATATGTATTCGTATGTCATATTTGGTACCATTGATGGCAAGTTGGGGGTAGTTAATGGATTTTCCTAAAAGCCTGTGTCTGCCACCCAGATGAAGTTCCTCCAGATTGGAGGATCTCTTCCTTTAAAACCATATTACTCTATGACCTCACATTCCCAAGTCTAGAATCTAGTTCCTCCTGGGTCCCCTGTCCTAGCCTCTGATTCCTAAATGCCTGGGCCTCCTCTCTTACCTTCAGTGGGTAGCAGGGGACCAGAGGAGAAGGATCCAGGTTTTATGTGCTGCCCCTGTCACCGAGTCCACCTACCCACTTCTATACCTGGGTCATCACAGTTCCCTGTAAATGGTAATAAAGATGAAAAGCTTCAGAACCAGGCAGTTCTGAGCTTGAACCCTAGTTCTGTGGATTAACTCGCTCTGTGATCACAGGCAAATTCCTTAACTCTCTGAGCCTTAGTTTTCCCCTCTGAAAACAGGAGGGATACTCATTAAACTTACCTTACAAGTGGTGAGGATGAAACGAGAGGCTTATAGAGAACTTATTACGGTGCTTGACACAGTAAATCTCAAAAAATGCATTATCATTATTATGGTTCAGAGGTAAAGTGACTTGCCCAAGGTCACATAGCTGGAAAATGGCAGAGCTGGGACGGAAACCCAGGACTTCGTGACTGCAAAGCAGATGTTCATTTGTTAGTGAACTTTAGAACTTCAACTTTTCTGTAAAGGAAGTTAATTATCTCCATCTCACAGTCTCATTTATTAGATAAACATATAAAATGCCTGGCACATAGTAGGCCCTTTAAATACAGCTTGTTGGGCCGGGTGCCACGGCTCATGCCTGTAATCCTAGCACTTTGGGAGGCCAGGTGGGCAGATCACCTGAGTCAGAAGTTCGAAACAAGCCTGGTCAACGTAGTGAAACCCCATCTCTACTAAAAATACAAAAAATTTAGCCAGGCGTGGTGGTGCACGCCTATAATACCAGCTACTCGGGAGGCTGAGGCAGGAGAATTGCTTGAACCCAGGAGGCAGAGGTTGCAGTGAGCTGAGATCATGCCACTGCACTCCAGCCTGGGTGACAGAGTGATACTACACCCCCCAAAAATAAAAGAAAATAAATAAATACAGCTTGTTGAGTTGTTAGCATGTTTTTCCCAAATAGGGCTTTGAAGAAGGTGAATATAGACCCTGCCTGACACCAGCTGGCTAGGAAGAAAGGAGGGAGGGAGGGGTCACAGGAGCGCCTCCCTGCTGGTGTGGGAGGCTTGGGAGGGAGGCTTGGCATAAGTGTGATAATTGGGCTGGAGATTTGGCTGCATGCAGCAGAGCTGGAGAACTGAAAGGGCTCCTATAGATTATTTTCCCCCATATCCTGCCCCAATTTGCAGTTGAAGAATCCTAAGCTGACAAAGGGGAAGGCATTTACTCCAGGTTACACTGCAGCTTAGAGCCCAATAACCTGGTCTGCTGATTCCAAGTTAGAATCATGGTCTTTTGGCAGGGTCTTGCTCTGTCGCCCAGGCTGGAGTGCAGTGACATAATCATGGCTCACTGTATCCTTGACCTTCTTTCTGGGCTCAAGCAATCCTCCCACCTTGGCCTCCCAAAGTGCTAAGATTACAGGAATGAGCCACCATACCTGGCCCTGAATCTTGGGTCTTGGCCTTGGTAATTAAAACCAATCACCACCATCCGTTGCGGACTTACAACGTACAGTGTACTAAACATTTTATATGTTTGATCTCATTTTATCCTCACATCAATTTAGGGACAAAGAACCCCGCCCCTCCCCGCCCTTTTTTTTTTTTTTTACAGCTGAGGAAACACATTCAAAGTGACAGGACATTTGCCCGAGGTCCTGAAGGAAGAGAGTAAAGCCATGTCTGTTGTTTTCTAGAGGCTGCTACTCTCCCCTTTACTACCCTAAAGATTCAGCCTGCCGAAGACAGGGGGTTGCCCCAGTGGAATTCCCCAGCCCTGCCTAGCAGAGCCCATTCCTTCTGCCCCCAGATGAAGCAGGGAGAGGAAGCTGAGTCAAAGAAGGCTGTCAGGGAGGGAAAAAGAGGACAGAGCCTGGAGTGTGGGGAGGGGTTTGGGGAGGAGATCTGACCTGGGAGGGGGTGTTGCAAAAGGCCAAGGATGGGCCAGGGGGATCATTAGATTCAGAAAGAAGTCTCAGGGAGTCTTCCATCACTTTCCCTTGGCTGACCACTGAAGGCTTTCAGACCAAGGGATGGGGGATCCCTCCAGCTTCATCCCCCTCCCTCCCTTTCATACAGTTCCCACAAGCTCTGCAGTTTGCAAAACCCTACCCCTCCCCTGAGGGCCTGCGGTTTCCTGCGGGTCTGGGGTCTTGCCTGACTTGGCAGTGGAGACTGCAGGCAGTGGAGAGAGACGGAGGTGGTGTAAGCCCTTTCTCATGCTGGGGCTGCCACACACACACGCACACACACACACACACAAACACACACACACACACACACACCCTGTCCCCTGAGTCAGCACTTGCCTGTCAAGGAGGGGTGGGGTCACAGGAGCGCCTCCTTAAAGCCCCCACAACAGCAGCTGCAGTCAGACACCTCTGCCCTCACCATGAGCCTCTGGCAGCCTTTGGTCCTGGCGCTTCTGGTGCTGGGCTGCTGCTTTGCTGCCCCCAGACGGCGCCAGTCCACCCTTGTGCTCTTCCCTGGAGACCTGAGAACCAATCTCACCGACAGGCAGCTGGCAGAGGTGGGCAAACACCTAGTGTAGAGTTGGGGAGGGCTGTCCGAGAGGGTGTTGAGTGTCCCAGAGAGGACACAGGGCCTCAGAGGAGATGCTTTAGGGGTGTGTTGGTGGTGATTGGCATATCTGAAGAACAGAGGTGTCCAGGGTTAGGCAATGGGGGGTCTTGTGGAGGCTTTGAGCAGTGATGGCCAGAAATGGGCAATGGGGCTTTCCTAGGTGGGAAATGGGAAATGGTTTGGGGTGGGGGAGGCATTGGAGGGTTCTGGGGTAAGCATAGGCTGGGAGTGAAAAGGGGCAAACCTTATGCAGCTGTGCAGCAGAAATGGGCTAGAGGCATCCAGGGGTGAGAAGGAGCTGAGGATGTCTAAGGAGGGGAGATCCCTGGGTGGTCAGAAAGCACTGGTGTCTGGAAAGCACTTAATGCTTTATTAAATGCTAGTCCCTGCTGGGCATGATGGCTCACACCTGTAATCCCAGCACTTTGGGAGGCCAAGGCGGTAGGATCGCTCGAGCTCAGGAGTTTGAGCCCAGCCTAGGCAACATAGTAAGACCCTGTCTCTACAAAATAATTAAAGAAATAGCCAGGCACAGTGATGTGCACCTGTAGTTCCAGCTATGCAGAAGGCTGAGATGAGAGGATCACTTGAGTCCAGGAGGTCCAGGCTGCAGTAGGCTGATGCCATCTCTCCAAAAAAAAAAAAAAAGAAAAAAAAGAAAAAGAAAAAAAAGACTCCCTCCACGAGTGTCTGGAGGGAGTCCTGGCCCCAGCTGGGCAGAGAGAGGGGTCAGAGATACGGCATGTGTGTGTCCCTTCATCCACAGGAATACCTGTACCGCTATGGTTACACTCGCGTGGCAGAGATGCGCGGAGAGTCGAAATCTCTGGGACCTGCGCTGCTGCTTCTCCAGAAGCAACTGTCCCTGCCCGAGACCGGTGAGCTGGACAGCGCCACGCTGAAGGCCATGCGAACCCCACGGTGCGGGGTCCCAGACCTGGGCAGATTCCAAACCTTTGAGGGCGACCTCAAGTGGCACCACCACAACATCACCTATTGGTGAGCTGGGGCCGTGGGGGCAGCGGGGTGGGGGGGGGGAGGCCGGGTCTGGCTCTTGGGACAGCGGTGAACATGTCCTGTCTTGGACGGGTCCCTGGGTTTCACTATTTAATGTGTGGCCCCGGGGGAGTGTCTCCACCTCTGAGCCTCGTTTTTCCTTCAGGGAAATGGCTCTTGCAATCCAAGTCCTCCTGTCAGAGCCATTGTGAGGGTCTAAGTAGACAAAAAAACAGTCTGGAAGCGATTTATAGATGACAGCGTGGACGGTAGGGAGCATTGTGTACGAAGTCTCTGCCATATGGGGAGTCCCTGCTGCCCCGCTCCAGCCTTTCACTTCTGACGTCCTTCCTCTGGCTCTTACCCTACAGGATCCAAAACTACTCGGAAGACTTGCCGCGGGCGGTGATTGACGACGCTTTTGCCCGCGCCTTCGCTCTGTGGAGCGCGGTGACGCCGCTCACCTTCACTCGTGTGTACAGCCGGGACGCAGACATCGTCATCCAGTTTGGTGTCGCGGGTGAGAACGTGAGGAGGGAAAATCCAGGAGACCTGGGCGGGGTCAGGGAAGGGAGGACCACGGAGAGCGTGGAGGTAGCAGTGGCCCCGGCTTCCTCTTGCCTGCCCGCGCTGCCCTGGCTTATACGGCCCCTCCTGCCAGACAGTGCACAGGGCCAGGGCGCCAGGCTGGGAGAGCTTCGCGCAGGCGGGATTTTAGCCTGCACTTATTTCGGAGCCCTTGCCTTGGGCAGCGCACAATCTGCGCAACAGTACTTGGCTAACCCTCTTCCTCTCGACCTGTTTCTTCAGAGCACGGAGACGGGTATCCCTTCGACGGGAAGGACGGGCTCCTGGCACACGCCTTTCCTCCTGGCCCCGGCATTCAGGGAGACGCCCATTTCGACGATGACGAGTTGTGGTCCCTGGGCAAGGGCGTCGGTGAGATTCTGAGTCCTCCTGGCCCCTGATTCCCTTCTTCTCTCCCACCCATCACCCGCCGCCCTGACTCCGGTCCCCCCTCCTCCCGCAGTGGTTCCAACTCGGTTTGGAAACGGAGATGGCGCGGCTTGCCACTTCCCCTTCATCTTCGAGGGCCGCTCCTACTCTGCCTGCACCACAGACGGTCGCTCCGACGGCTTGCCCTGGTGCAGTACCACGGCCAACTACGACACCGACGACCGGTTTGGCTTCTGCCCCAGCGAGAGTGAGTGTGGGGGCGCGCCGAGGGCTGGGGGCGCCCACCACCCTTGATGGTCCTGGGTTCTAATCCCAGCTCTGCCACTAGTGCTGTGTGGCCTGCAATTTACACTCCCGCACTCTGGGCCCAATTTTCTCATCTGAGAAATGATGAGAGGAGGGATGAACTGTAGACCATCCATGGGTCAAAGAACAGGACACACTTGGGGGTTATAATGTGCTCTCTCCACCTTCTCCCCCTTTCCCACCTCCTCCTCGCCCCAGGACTCTACACCCAGGACGGCAATGCTAATGGGAAACCCTGCCAGTTTCCATTCATCTTCCAAGGCCAATCCTACTCCGCCTGCACCACGAGCGGTCGCTCCGACGGCTACCGCTGGTGCGCCACCACCGCCAACTACGACCAGGACAAGCTCTACGGCTTCTGCCCGACCCGAGGTACCTCCGCCCTGTCTACCAGGTTCAGCCCGCCCTCTCATCATGCATTGGCCCCCAAAACGCGGCCCTTCCCTTCATCAGTTTGTCTTTCCACTCTCATTGGTCCTCAGGACGACCGTGACTCCGCCCACCTACACCACATTTCCACCCCATCCCTGACTTCCAATGGCCCCGCCCCAGCCACTGAGGTTCGGCCTTTTCTGCTCAGCTGGCCGCCTCTTCCTTGGTCTAGTGTCCCAGGCACCGCCCACGGGTCTAGCCTCTTCTCAGGAGTGCTCTACAGGGCCCCCTAGGCCACCAAGATTGTCTAGCTCCCTGTCGGGTCGGCCCCTGGCTCCTTATTGGACTCATCCACCTGGCTCATCCAAGGCCTTGGGTCTCTCCAGCCGACTCGACCGTGATGGGGGGCAACTCGGCGGGGAAGCCGTGCGTCTTCCCCTTCACCTTCCTGGGTAAGGAGTACTCGACCTGTACCAGCGAGGGCCGCGGAGATGGGCGCCTCTGGTGCGCTACCACCTCGAACTTTGACAGCGACAAGAAGTGGGGCTTCTGCCCGGACCAAGGTAGGCGTGGTCCCGAGGCTCCGGGGCTGCGGTTCCCGGCAGTGGTGGTGGTGGGGTGGCCAGGGCTGGGGGCTCGGCCCGGCGCTCATGTCTCAGGCTCCCTCTCCCTCCAGGATACAGTTTGTTCCTCGTGGCGGCGCACGAGTTCGGCCACGCGCTGGGCTTAGATCATTCGTCAGTGCCGGAGGCGCTCATGTACCCTATGTACCGCTTCACCGAGGAGCCCCCCTTGCATAAGGACGACGTGAATGGCATCCAGCATCTCTATGGTGAGGCAGGGGCAGGGATGGGAGGAGGAGGGGAAAGGGCGTGGCTGTGCCACAGTACCAAAGAATTGGGGGTTGGGGGTCGGGGGAGGAACGGGGCGTGCAGCAGAGGTGGGACCTCAAAGTCTATCTGGAAGCAGAGCCTGGGCCCAGTCGCTGCCATGTCAGTGCTTAGAGATGGTGATAAAGAGACTCTAGAGAGAGATAGGCGTGACTGCAAAAGCCAGTCTACGCTGGGCATGGTGGCTCACGCCTCTAATCCCAGCGCTTTGGGAGACCCAAGGCGGGAGGATTGCTTGAGTCCAGGAGTTCCAGACCAGCCTCGGCAACATAGCCAGACTCCCATCTCTACAAAAAATAAATGAGCCAGGCGTGAAGGCACATGTCTGTAGTCCTAGCTACTCTGGAGGCTGAGGCGGGAGGATCCCTTGAGCCCAGGAGTTCGAGGCTGTAGTGAGCTATGATTGCACCACTGCACTCCATCCTGGGCCATACAGGATGTCGCTTAAAACGAAAAAGAAGAAGAAAGTCCTGTGGTTTGGGAAGGAAGGCTGAGTGAGGAGGGGCCTGTGTGCCAGAGGGGGCCTCACTGAGAGGCTTAGGGGAGCAGATGTTCTAGGGGTACAGAGGTATGCAGGAATAGGAAGAGTCTCATCCCGTGTCTCTCTTTAGGTCCTCGCCCTGAACCTGAGCCACGGCCTCCAACCACCACCACACGGCAGCCCACAGCTCCCCCGACGGTCTGCCCCACCGGACCCCCCACTGTCCGCCCCTCAGAGCGCCCCACAGCTGGCCCCACAGGTCCCCCCTCAGCTGGCCCCACAGGTCCCCCCACTGCTGGCCCTTCTACGGCCACTACTGTGCCTTTGAATCCGGTGGACGATGCCTGCAACGTGAACATCTTCGACGCCATCGCGGAGATTGGGGACCAGCTGTATTTGTTCAAGGATGGGTGAGGAGGCAGGGTTGTGTGGATGCGGGAGGGGGCTTGGCGGAGGGGCTGCCCGTCCCTTCCCGCCCACTGGCCCCGTGTCCAAGGCTTAGAGCCCGTCCTTTCCCTCCTCGCGTTCTCAGGAAGTACTGGCGATTCTCTGAGGGCACGGGGAGCCGGCCGCAGGGCCCCTTCCTTATCGCCGACAAGTGGCCCGCGCTGCCCCGCAAGCTGGACTCGGTCTTTGAGGAGCCGCTCTCCAAGAAGCTTTTCTTCTTCTCTGGTTAGTTACCTTCTTTCCCTCCGCCGCCCCGTCAATCCCCATCAGTCAAGGAGGCTGAAGAGACCATCGATAACCCACGAAACGTCTTGTGCGTTTTAGAAAAATACGCCCCCTGGCGGACGCAGTTTAGCAAACGTAGGGGCGGCTGAGTTTCTGCCCCCTCCTCTCCACGCCCTCGAGTCGCTCTACCCAGCCCCTCTGCCCCTGGGTTGCAGGGACTGCGGGCACGCGGGCTAGGAAAGGCCTCCCCGGAATCTCCCTCCTCGTGTTCTAGAAGAGTACGTGCTCCCTCTCCGCCTCCAAACCGACGTGACCCTCCTCCCCTGCAGGGCGCCAGGTGTGGGTGTACACAGGCTCGTCGGTGCTGGGCCCGAGGCGTCTGGACAAGCTGGGCCTGGGCGCCGACGTGGCCCAGGTGACCGGGGCCCTCCGGAGTGGCAGGGGGAAGATGCTGCTGTTCAGCGGGCGGCGCTTCTGGAGGTGAGCGCCGCCGCGGCCGCCGGCAGGGGGAGCCCGGGCGCCGTCCGTCCGCCAGCTAGCCGGCTCAGCACCTGTCTCCTCCGCGCCTGCCCGCAGGTTCGACGTGAAGGCGCAGATGGTGGATCCCCGGAGCGCCAGCGAGGTGGACCGGATGTTCCCCGGGGTGCCTCTGGACATGCACGACGTCTTTCAGTACCGAGGTGAGGGCTGAGGAGGGTCCCTTCGTGAGACACCACACTAGGCTCCTCTTAGTGAGTGGTCAAATTCTGAGCGAGGAAGAAAAAGCCCTTGGAAATGGAAGCAAATGCCCCAGCACAGACAAGATCCCAGCAGAGGCAGAGGCCTTCTCCAGGTCATTTAGGAAGTCAGGGATGCAATCAAGACCAGGACCCAGATTTCCTGCCTCCCCGGCTGGAAGCTCTTTCTCCTTCAGTACAGGACACAGGTGGCTTGTATGGAAGCTCATTTATTAGACAACAGTCATCAAGTGCCGATAATATGCCAGGCACTGTGCTACAGTGAGAGATAAGACAATTCACAGCTCTGTGGCTTTGGGCAAGTCACTGCTTCTCTACGCTTCTAGCCTCAATTTCCCCGTCTGTAATATGGGGACGATAGCTGGAATTACACTTGACTTCTCTTTCTCACCAGTCACATCCAAACAGTTGACAAGGTGAACAAGATTTTCTGCCACCAAAATCTTTTTCGAGTCTGTCATTTTTTTTGCCATCTTCTTTATAAACACCCCAGCCCAAACCATACTGGCTGTCCAGGACTTTTAACATATTCCATGAGATTAGGGAGGGGGTAGGAGTGGAGGGCAATGGTCTTGGGAGTGACCCCAGATGAATTCCAAGGTCAAAGAAATTAAGAGGATCTGACACTCCACCCCTGTGTTCTCATCTCTTCCCACTCCTCCTGTTATTTACACTGCTCCACCCACACTGGCTGCTCTTTGAACAGATCAAGGTCATTCCTAGCTTAGAGCCTTTGTGCCAGTTGTTCCCTCTGTCTGGAAGACTTTCCCTCCAGATTGTCATTGGGCCATCCCACTGTCTTCCTTCAGGTTTCAGTGCTAAGGCCATTGCTTCAATGAGGCCTTCTTTGATATTTATTATCTATTTACTTGTTTTTATCTTCTCCATAGCTTTCTATATTTTCTTTTCTTTTCTTTTTTTTTGGGATGGAGTCTTGCTCTGTCGCCCAGGCTGGAGTGCAGTGGCACGATCTCAGCTCACTGCAACCTCTGACTCCTGGGTTCAAGCGATTCTCCTGCTTCAGCCTCCCAAGTAGCTGGGATTACAGGTGCCCACCACCATGCTCGGCTAATTTTTTGTATTTTTTATTAGAGACGGGGTTTCACCATCTTGGCCAGGCTGGTCTTGAACTCCTGACCTCGTGATCCACCCGCCTCAGCCTCCCAAAGTGCTGGGATTACAGGCATGAGCCACCGCACCCAGCCACTTTCTATATTTTCAAAACCAATTTCATTTATTTACGTGTTTGCTTAATTGTCTCTTGCCTCACTAGAGTGTAAGCACCAAGATAATTGAGATCATGCCTACATTTTTTTCTGCTTACCCCCAGTATCTTGAACAGAGCACATAGTAGGTGCTCAATAAATAATTGTTGATGAATGAACAGATTTGTTCAATGAATGAGTGTTCAATGAATTGTTCTGAGCATTAAGATAGTTGGTCTATTCATTTGTTAGTTCATTCACAAAATGTGTATGGTGTACCTACTGTGTGCTAGGCTCTGCGGCAGTGCTTTGGGCACTGAGGTCTGTGCCCTCCAGCATCTCGCAGCACCTCACAGCATCTCACAGGTGGGGGGGATAAAGGTGATATGTGAAAACTTTAGTAAGTTCTAGAAATGGCAGAAGAGATGGTTGTCAAGATCTTGTTCCTATTTCTGTATATGTGGGAGAATTAGAATCACTCCTCTCATGCCTGCCTGTCTCCTGCAGAGAAAGCCTATTTCTGCCAGGACCGCTTCTACTGGCGCGTGAGTTCCCGAAGGGAGTTGAACCAGGTGGACCAAGTGGGCTACGTGACCTATGACATCCTGCAGTGCCCTGAGGACTAGGGCTCCCGTCCTGCTTTGGCAGTGCCATGTAAATCCCCACTGGGACCAACCCTGGGGAAGGAGCCAGTTTGCCGGATACAAACTGGTATTCTGTTCTGGAGGACAGGGAGGAGTGGAGGTGGGCTGGGCCCTCTCTTCTCACCTTCGTTTTTTGTTGGAGTGTTTCTAATAAACTTGGATTCGCTAACCTTTAGAAGCAGACTTTATTTATATATGTATGCACGTATGTATGCATGTATTTATTTAACTGATAGAGTGCAAAAAAAAAAAAAAAAAAAAAAACAAAGGAAAAACAAATAACGGATACAGTGCTTTCTACGTGCCAGAAAGTGTTCTAGGCTGGGCATGGTGGCTCACTCCTAGCACTTTGGGAGGCCGAGGCGGGCGGATCACGAAGTCAGGAGATTGAGATCACCCTGGCTAACACGGTGAAACCCTGTCTCTATTAAAAAAAAAATAGAAAAAATTAGCCAGGCGTGGTGGCGGGCACCTGTAGTCCCAACTACTTGGAAGGCTGAGGCAGGAGAATGGCGTGAACCTGGGAGGCGGAGCTTGCAGTGAGCCGAGATCACGCCACTGCACTCCAGCCTGGGCAACAGAGTGAGACTCCGTCTCAAAAAAAAAAAAAAAAGTGTTCTAGGCACTTTGTAAATGTTAACATATTCAATCATTCCTGTTAGGGAAGTATGATGTGATTATTTCTATTTTACAGTCAAGGAAATGATCAACCTGTTTATTCATTGATCAAACATTTATTGAGCCCCTACGTGGAGCCAGGACCTGTACTGGGCAATGGGGATACAGAAATGAGTTAGACTTTAGAATGCATAAGATTGCCCTTGGAACTTGCTTAAAATGCAACTCCAGGCTCCACCTCCAGAGAGTCTGACCTATTTACAAGGGTAATTCTATGGCTGGTGGTGGTGGGATCACACTTGGGGAGTGTGATCACACTTGGGGAGTGTGCAGTGCATGATCTTTTATTCTACAATAATGGTGTGTGTGTGTGCACATGTGTGTGTGTCTGTGTTGTGATTGAGGTCCAGGAACGTTTCTCAGTCAAGATGACATCTGAACTGGAACCAAATCAGGAAGGATGAACAAGATTCTTCCTGTGCAAGGGACAATCTTCTTAGAGGGTAATTTACCAAGAACCACTAAACCTAAAAATGTAACTACTTTCTGACCCTCACATATGTGCACAAGACAACACATAGAAGGATGTTGATTGCAGCATTATTTGTTAGTGAAAAACTGGCAATAACCTAGGTGCCCAGGAGTAAGGCAGTGGATAAATAAAATATGGATCATATACCTGATGTTAGTAGCTACCCCTGGTACAGCACTATGTGCCAGGCACTGTTCTATGTGCATTTTGTATGATAAAACAACCAGATGAGATAGGTACTCCTACTACTTGGTAGGTACCATTATTACTGCCATCACCAATCCCTTGTTTTACAGATGAGGAAACTAAGGCACAGAGAATTATACAACTCACCCAAAGTCTCATAGCTAGTGAGTGATAACAGTGGGATTTGAATGTGGGTTCTTGGTGCAAATGCACCAAGAGAAAAAGAAGAGAAAAAGCAGTGGGTGTCTGGGAACTTCAAATGGCTCAGAACTCCAGCATGGGGTAGTAGCGGGTGGCTAAGAGGGAATGGAGAGGATTCTGGAATGGTTAAGATAGCAGTGCTAGTTTGGGATAGAATAGAGAAGTCCTGAATGCCAGGCTGAATATGAATTTGACCTTACAGGTTAGCAAAGGGACTTGACTGAAAGATTGGGGCCCATGAGTGGAGGTGATGGGTTTGATCAGGGCCTACATGGGAATTTAAGCAGGAGTCTAGAGAACTGCCCTCCTGAGCTTCCTCTTTCATCTGTTTCTTGCTCAAATGACCCACTCCCACTGGCGTACAAACATTCCCCGCCATGACTTGTTTACAATCTCTCTTAACCCCTGCCTCCCACTAGATACTAGTCTATTTCTCTACCTTCCCATCCCCATTCACAATAAAACTTCTCCAAAGCATGGTCTCTACCCACTGTCTCCACTTCCTCAATTCCCATTCTCTCCTCAGCCATTTCCAGCCTGGATCCCACCCCACTACACCACCAAAGTCACCCTCTTCAAAGCCATTTATGACCTTCTTGTAGCCAGATGTGACAGGAGCTCCTCTCTGCTCATCCCACACCAACTCTCCCCACATTGACATAGTGAATCCTGCCCCTCTTCCTGAAACTCTCGGCCTCTGGAACCTTACTTCTGGGTCTCCTCCTACCTCACTGGGTGGATTTTCCTCTTCTGGTGACAGAGGCACCCTTGCGCTCAATCATGGGAATCGTCTGCTCTGTGTATACTCATTCCTTGTGATGTCTGGTAGCCCACAGCCTTAAATAGCACGTCTCTGCTAAAGACCATGAAATTTGTGTTTCCTACTGTAACCTCCTCTCCCCTGCCCTGAGCTCCAGACTCATATGTTCAACTGCCTACTCTACACGGCTCCTTAGCTGGCAAACGGACCTCTCAACCTAACGGGTCCAAACTGACTCCTGGGTTTCACCTTCCAAAAGTGCTCCTCTGTTGTTACCACTTTAATAAGAGACAGCATCATCCACCCTCAATCAAGCTGAACATCTAATCAGTCCTAAAATCTAGGAATCAGTTATTTAAACTTCTTTTCTAGTACTGGGTTTTTCAGCCTCTACACTATTGACATTTTGGGCTGGATACTTTGTTGTGGGGGATTGTCTTACACTGTACATCTACACTGTACCTTCTAGCATGTTTGGTATCTTCCTCCAGGAGGTGACAGGATCCATGGCCAGATGCCAGGCCCATTCAGGGTCAGCCCCCTCTGCTAACAAAGGCGCCAGTGTGAGGATGGGGTGCAGCAGGGTAATGTTGAACTGTGACTCATGGCCAGGCAGCCCTGGTACAAACCTAGAGGGCCCAAGAGGCCTTTAGCCCCTAGATGCTGGTACTAGCCCCTGCTCCAGTTGTGATAACCAAAAATGGCTCTGAATATTGCCAAACATTCCCTGATGGTCAACATTGCCCCCAGTTGAGAACCATTGCTATAATATAATAAATATACAAATGTATCTATAATAAGTGTACATTTGAAGACATTTTCACAAATGGAACACAAGTGTGTAACCAGCACCAGGTCAAGAAACAAGAGGCTGGGCATGGTGGCTTATGCCTATAATCCCAGCACTTTGGGAGGCCAAGGCGGGTGGATCATCTGAGATCAGGAGTTCAAAACCAGCCTGGCCAACATGGTGAAGGCCTCTCTCCACTAAAAATACAAAAATTAGCTGGGCACGGTGGTGGGCACCTTGTAATCCCAGCTACTTGGGAGGCTGAGGTAGGAGAATTGCTCGAACTGGGAGGTGGAGGTTGCAGTGAGCCAAGATCATGACACTGTACTCCAGCCTGGGCGACAAAGTGAGACTCTGTCTCAAGAGAAAAAAAAAAAAGAAACAAAACATTATCAGCATCCTAGAAGCCTGCTTGCCATCACTACCTCTTCTCCCCAAGGGGTACCACTATGATTACTTTTTTTTTTTTTCTGACGCCCAGGCTGGAGTGCAGTGGCATGATCTCGGCTCACTGCAACCTCCGCCTCCTGGGTTCAAGCAATTCTCTGCCTCAGTCTCCAAAATACCTGGGATTACATGTGCCCACCACTACACATGGCTAATTTTTGTATTTTTAGTAAAGACAGGGTTTCACCATCTTGGCCAGGCTGGTCTTGAACTCCTGACCTCATGATCCACCAGCCTCGGCCTCCCAAAGTGCTGGGATTACAGGTGAGCCACCGCGCCCAGTGCCATTATCATTACTTCTAACAGCTTAGATAGACTTTGACTATTTTTTACTGTATTTAAATAGTGTTATAGGGTATGTATTCTTTTGTGTCCGGACTCTTTTTTCTCAAGGTTCTATTTGTGAGATTCATCCATATTGTTCTGAGAATTGTAGATGGTATTCCATTGTGTGAAGGTACTACAACTTATTTCTCTATTTTACTGTTGACAAGCATGTGGTAGATCCCAATTTGGGGCTATTATGGACAATGCCCCTATGAACATTCATGGTAAATGTCTTTTGGTGAACACGGGCAGTCATTTCTTTCGGGTATATACCTAGGAGAAAAACTGCTAGGTTGAAGGATATGTGTATGTTCAGCTTCAGTAGATGTTATCAAATAGTTTCCCAAAGCAGTTTTTGCCTAACTACACTCCCACCAGCAGTGTGTGAATTGCCAGGATTTCTCCTTGACTTCACTCTTATGGTCACATGTCACATCCGATCCATCAGTGGGTCCTGATGGTTTCCCTTTCAAAACCTAACTGGAATCAGACAACTGCCACCACTCTAGTCTGGCTGTCATCACCCCCCAGCTTGGGGTCTGCAGGAGCCTCCTAATTCGATTTCCAGCTTCTACTCTTGCCATTCTTTAGTTGAACCTTCACCCAGCAGCCAGAATGATCCTGTTAAATTATAAATCAGATCGCATTATTCCCCTGCTCAAAAAATCCAGGCTCCGCCCCAAAGCCTTCAGAAGACCACATGATTTGCCCTTCTCTCCTCCTTCATCTCCAGCCACTCTCTTCTCCACTCACTCTCTTCTAGACACAATGGCCTTGCTGTTTCTTGGACAGTCGGGGCTCCTTCTCACTCCAAGGCTCTGCATTTGCTGTTTCTTCTTCTAGAGAACTCTTCCCCCTAGATCTTTGCATAGCTGGCTCTTCTCATCAGTGAGGTCTCAGCTCAAATACCACATCTTTTAGGAGGCCTTCTCAGACCACCCCTAAAGTAGTCCTCCCTCTTACCCATTATCCCACGGCCACAGTTTTAAACATACACCCAATCTCAAATGATCTCATCTATGCGTTTGCTCACGTATAATCTTTTTCTCCTTATTAGAATTTAAGCCACTTGAGGGCAAGAAGCCAGTGGATCTCATTCACCGACGTATCCCTCGCACCATTGACCGAAACACAGGAGCGCTATCGACCTGTGCCGAATGAATGAATGAATGAATGAGCCCCAGGTGTTTAGGAGACACTAGCAGAGGTGGCCCCGTTGTAGGGACGACTCTCACCTGCAGATGGCCTCCTCAGGCCGTTCGGGTGGCACTGGGGAGCCCAGGGCCTCCCAGCGAAGTGGCCAGATTCAGGAACCCTCCGCACAGCGGGCACTAGGACCCTGCGCGGCGCCGCGTCTGGCGGGGGGCGGGCGGGCGCGGGGGTTGGGGGATCCGCTCTTTCTCTCTTCTAGAGCCTGGCTGCAGCCACTTGTGCGATCCCGGCCCTCGCCGCGGCCGCCTGGCCCGTTTCCGCGCCATGAGCCGCAGGTTCACGGTCACCTCGCTGCCCCCCGCAGGGCCCGCCAGAAGCCCTGACCCAGAGTCCCGCCGGCATTCGGTCGCAGACCCCCGCCACCTCCCGGGGGAAGACGTCAAAGGTAGAGGCCGCAGGGGGCGGGGCCTGCCGGGCCGGGCGGGACGAGGGGGAGGGGCCGGGGCGGACCGTCTGTTGAAGGGGGCAGAGCCAAGACCGGGGGCGGGGAGGGGTCCCAGTCCTAGGCCTGAGAGGGGAACGGAGCCGGGACTAGGAAACCGAGGGGCCAGAGTCGCGGAACGGAAAGTGTGAAGGGGGAGGGGCCAGACGCGAGGTGGGCGTGGTCACAAGGGTAAGGGGTGGGGCCAGGGAAGGGGTTGGGACGGGGGCGAAGGGGGCGGGTCTGGTGATGGAAGGGCCGGGGTCAAGGTGGAGAGTAGGCCGGAGGGCACTAAAGGGGCGGGGACATCTCGAGTAGGGAGCGGGACCAGAGTGGGGAGGTGGAACTAGGGAAAAAGGGGACTGTGTGTTGAAGGGGGGTGGTCAGGAGCCCCTAAATGGGAGGCGACGGGACTAGGTTGGTTTGGGGTCAGGAAAGGGCGGGACCAGTGGGGAATGAGTTGAGCCAGGAGGATGGGAGTGGGGCCTGGGAGCGGGGTGGGGTCGAGGGCGGGAGGAAAACAGTCAGGGTTGCGGAGTCAGGTGCCAGGTCAGCGGGTCCTCGGTGCCTGGCGGATCCTCCAATCCTCTAGCTCCCTGGAGGCTTAGCGGACAGCGACTGGGGATCCCGGGAAGGAGACGGGAGGCAGGGAAGCTAGTGTGGATCCTCGGCAGCTAGATTCAGGGAGGATGCCGTAGGGTCGCTGATCCCGACTCTTGGGGACCCACTTAGCTCCTTGTCTGCTCGAGCTCCGGAAGGGCTGGGAGGAGCCAGCTCAGGCGGGGTTGGGGGCGTCTTCCTCGCGGGCCCTGTGCAGGGGTCTTGTAATGGAAGTTACACGCAGGGCACAGAGTATAGGGGAGGGGAAAGATCGTTCTGGCCTTCGGTGGAGAAGTAGCATCCTGGGTACGTGCACAGTCTCCCCGCAGGGGGCACTCATCAGGGGTCCTCTCCCTGGCTCTGAGACCCTCGGATCTGGAAGGAACAAGGCGAATTGGCTTGTAGTGGCCCCAGCGAGGAGAGGAGGAGGAGGAGGAGGAGGAGGAGCCTCCCCAGACCTCCAGGGGTCGCTGCCGAGCCGCAGGTGAGCTCGCCCCGAAGCAAACCCAAGCGCCGAAACCCCTAGAGTAACCCTTAGGGGGTTATCTGGCGGACCTCCTCATTGTACAGATGACCAAATTGAGGCCTCGAATTCGGAATGGCTCCAGTCCCGTGAACCGAACGCCTCCTGGTTGTGGCCACTTGGATTTCTTGGGCTCCTTCCACTATTCATCTTTCTCATAATCTCTTTTCTCATTTTCGTGAATGACCTTACCAGCCTCCCAGATTTGAAAGTCAGAAATTCTGGAGCCATTCTCAACCCTTCCTTTTTTTCTTTCCAGCAAATCCAACTGGTCCTCACGTCTTGGCCATTCACCTCTGAAACTTATCCTGAATCTGGCAGCATCGGTCCCCCCTCTGTCATCATCGCCCTGCTCCAAGCCTCACATGGCCACGACCACATCCTCTCCACTGGCCTCCCTGCCTCCAGTCCTGCCCTAGCCCTCCTCCACAGAAGCCCCCCATCACTTGCAAAATAAAGGCCAAAGCCTTAAGTCTGTCATTCTCTTTCCTCATTTGCTTCTGGTGTTCTTGTCCACATTCATTCTCCCACCTCCATCAGCCAGGAAAACTCCTACTCATTCTGTAAGTTATAGCTCATTTAACCTTTTCCAAAAACCTTTTCAGTTTCCTCTTCGGCCCACCCACTGCACCCTTAGTGCACACGTCCCGGTGGATGGCAGTCATTTTCTTTACTTATGGGTATCCTCCATTGGAACATCTCAAGGACAAGGACCATCTCCTTTATCTTTGTGTTCTGAGTTCCAGACCCAGAGCCTGGCACTTAGTAGGTGTGTAATGCTCATAAGATGAGAGGAGGGTGGCTGTGGGATCCTGCTTCTCTACCCTTGCCTTCTCTTCTCTCACTTCTCATCCCCTGGATTAGGAATAAGACGGCCCTCTCTCATGTCCCAAGGTGATTGCTGTTTTCTCGTTCACACTCTCAGACTCTGGTACGGTTGAAGTGAAACACAGCCCCCAAGCTTTGGGTGTGCAGGTGTGTGTGAGCCTGGAATGCTGTGTGTGTGTGTCTTGTGGGAGGAGCATCCCCCATTAGTTTTGATGACCTGTGGGGTGGTCAGTGACTCACTCAGTGCTTCTGTGTGTCACTATATTGCCAGCAGGTTGAAGGGTGTGCTGATGTGTACATTTCTGTGTCTGTCTGAGGGGTGGGTACCTGTGTGCAGGAGTGTATTGGAAGTTCCATCTGGACAATGATTTGGGTGACTTTTAAACTTTTAAGCCTGAAACAGCCTCAAGCACCTCCTCTCTGGTAGATCACTGCATGGGGAAGTAGACAAGGACTACTTAGGGAAACCCAGCATCTGATGGTATCTTTCCCACAGCTGTTCTTGTGTCAGCCCTCTAGCCCCTGATAGATTCTCTTTCCACCTCTTGTCCTCACCCAAAGGGAGGGATAGCAGCATGTCTAAGATTGGGAAAGGTTGGGGGAGATGGCCTGGGTGTGTATTGTCTTTTATTCTGGGCCAAATGAGCGGGGTTTGCCACTTGGGGTGATTTCTGCTGCCAGAGGATGAGCTATAGGCGAGAACATGACTTACAGGGAGTTAAAGAAGCAAGGCAAGGCCGAGCCTCAAATCCACCACTAACCCTGGATTGCAGGCCACACACCTCACTTGCTTCACCTATGTCATGGGAGATTGATGGTGACTTGGATGAACAGAAGTAGACTTGGTGACAATTGTTACAACTCTGAGATGCTCCCCTATTCCTTTACCTGATCCTCTACTGTGCCTTAGTTTCTCAGGGAGGAGTCAGGGCCCTGAAAAGAGCCCTGGGCCTGGTAAAACTAACAGGAGTTGGGATGTGTCCCCATGGAGGGAGAGGGAGCTAACTTATGCTGGGAGGATGGAGCAAGACCACAATATAGCCCATCTGTGTTCTAGCTCACGCTCTGTGGTGTGACCTGGGGCACACTGCTTCCCCGCTCTGGGCCTTAATATACCCATCTGTAGTATAAAGGAGTTGAACAGGAAGGTATCTAAGGGTCCTTCTAACCATAAAAATGCTAAGATTTTGTGATGATTTGGAAGGATGAAGCTGTCTGCCTCCTCTAGACCCAAACCTCATGTTTCAGTCTCTCCATCTGTAAATTGGGAAGAATAATGCTGCTATTGGTATATATGTTGGATTTGGAGATTTCCAGTCTGTCTAAGGAGATCTCCAGTCATCTCATCCCCAAGCCAGAACTCAGAACCTCACTACCCGGTACCTCAGCCCAAGGTGAGCCCTAGGAATCTCCATGGCAACAAACTGGTTATGAACGGGGCTGCAGTTGCCATGGTGACAGGCTGCTCTCTCTTTCTCTGTCATCCCCCTCCTCTCCCCTCCCCTTTTCTCAATGAACCAGAGCGATCTTTAGGCCTCAGTTCTCCAGGTGGGGTGGGGATGGCGGGGTGAGTGCAGTGAGAAAGGGGTTCAGATTGGGAAAGAGGGAAGATGGGCTGAGTCTGCAGAGGAATGAGGGGCTGTTGGGGTGCTGTTGCTATGGTGATGGGGCTGCAGCCTGTTAATTAAACCCCCGGTTGCCACGGAGATGGTGGTGGTTGACGTGCTCCGCAGTGAGCCCTGGGTGTGTGGGGTGTGCTTTGCGCTGGACTCATCAATTCACTGCTACGGTTTTGGGTCCGAGGATGGGGCATGCGGGTGGGGGAGAAGAAGAGTGAAGGAGGGCATTCAGGGCCCTGGGCCCATGAGGCCACAGCTAGTGGTGGGTGGGTTAGGTTGTGGGGGTAATGCAGTGGGGATGCAGAGGGAGAGGGATTGAGCCATAAGGAGGAATGCTATGCCTGCCTCCTGTGAAAAGAGGACCCAGTCTGGTGGCTCTAGCTTCCTCCAAACAGCCCCTTGTCCTGGTTCAGTGGATGGAGTCCTGGACAGGAGGTCAGGGGGCTGGGTTCTAGTCCCTAGTCTGTTACAAATTCACCCCATGAAGAAAATGTGAACCTTTCCATTTTCAGACTCCAATTTCACAATAAATGGAGAGTGGAAAAATAATTTATAATATCTCTTCCAGTTCCCAAATCCTGACACTCAGGAGGCAGCTTCTCTGAGCTTTTTTCTCTCTGAGACATATGGTGGGAGGGGGTATGAGTTTGAGAGACTCAGAGTTTAGAAATAGGACCCTCCCTAGCTCTGCATCTTGTGCTGCTTTAATGAAAGGGTTTCCCTGGCCCCAGATCTCCCCAGGGTTCTTGGTGGGGAGGGGATGCTGTGCTGGCAGCCAGGTTCCTGGGGCTCCGAGCTGCGGGTCACCTTTTACTGGCCAGTGCCAGGCTGGCAGTGTAGTGGGTGCCTGCCGTGTGTTTTCTCTAAACCTCACCCCAGAGAGTTGGCTGGAGGCCAGAATAGGGCACAGTCTTCCTGAGAGGTGAGGGGTGTCAATGGAGGGGCTGGGGTCCCCTCTTGGGACTGTCTGCTCACTTGGTCTGGGCTCCTCAGGAAGGGATATGTGGCTTTGGTCTGAGATTAATAGAGCACTAAGAGTTTTCAGAGCAGGAAAAAGTGCCATGGATTATGCAACCTAACTCATTTTTCTAGATGGGATACTGAGGCCCACAGAGAGGAACCTGATTTTGCCCAGAGATACACAGAGAATTTGGGGGCAGAGGACATGATAAAACCACTATCTCCTGAATCTCAGATGGCTCTTGAGGTGGGAACTCTAGTGAAGGTGGGCAGATGAGTTCCCCAGGGCAAGAGGAATCACTCTTGCCTTCACCCATACTCCCTAGAATCTAGGTTTCCCCATGCATGGGCTTAGTCTCTGAGTGGCCAAAGCTGGACCACAAATGAAGGAAAATAACCCCAGGGGAATATGCCAGACCTGGGATTACTGAAAAACCTTAGCATCTCCTTCATTCTACAGCACTTCTCTGACAAACATGCTACACGTGTTTTACTGTTATGCATCTCTGCAGAGTAGTAGACCGCAGTGCTGCTGCTGCTGCTGCTGCTAGTGCTGTGTGTGTGTGTGTGTGTGTGTGTGTGTGTATAGAATGGAGTGGCATGCTTAAACATTTTTGAATACTGGCTTCTTTTAACCTCTGTCACCAATTCAAACTCATCTCACCCTTTTGGTGGTTTTTTCTCTGGGAGAGCCAAGAATACCAGTGCCCACAACATGTCTGAATAGCTAACTCTCCACCCTGAAGGGTCCTTTGGGTATCCGAAAAACCAAGTGGCAGCGATACTTGGTTGGTAGGTCCCTCAGAGGCACTTTTGAGTCAGCTGCTGAAAACTCCACGGTTGACCCAATCTGAAGCCACTGACGAATTGTAGTAATACAAGTAAAGCTGAGCCTTGGATCCTGTCCATGGTCCTGAAAAAAGTGCTGCCCTATACCCCGGTCTCCAGGGATATGAATGGCTCTTTAGGATTTTTGCAGGTTTTCTGGAGGCTTCCCCTTCAGTTGCAAGCCAAGAGTCCATTCTAGCCCTGCACCTCTGAAGCCTGAGCACAAGAAAAGGAAGAAAGCACATCTCAGACCTAGTGCCTGTTTGTTTGTTTTTCAGGAGCTAATAATCAGAGGCTGTTGAGGGGCATAGATGTGACTGCATTCTTGTCTCTTCTATGGAGGCAAGACCACTTTTATAAGTTCTATCAATGAAGAGAGTCCGAAACTGGGGTAAAGCAAACTGGATGCTAGACCAAATTCTGCCATCCACTGGCATTATGTCCACAGGCAGTCATTTTCCCTCTATGGGCCTTAGTTTTTTCATCTGTGAAATGAAAGCTGTGTGTAAGATACAATGACTGATCTTTTCCCAACCGTAGAACTTTTCTGGAACTTAGAGAGCCAGGGAGAGAGCTAGTACGAATGTGAAGATTGTTTACCCCGATCTGCTCCTACCCTCAGATGTTTAGATCTTCTAGAGACTCAAAGCTTTCAAACCTCTGATGCCACTTCCTGAGATGTCTGCACCACTGGCTCAAACCTGGACTCTAGGGGCGCTGAGGGGTCCCAGGATGATCAAGCTTCTGGGGGATTGGCTTAAGGGGAGGGGGGAGGAGGACAGAGAGCATGTCGGCTCTGGAAGCCTCAGAAAGCAATCCTGGATTAGGGGATTAGACACTTCTGCCCCAGGAGAAAATCTGGTCTCAAACCGACAGGCGGCCTCATTCCGCCCTCCCCCACTCTGTCCCTGGCCAGCCTCAGGACCGGTCTGTCCTCCCTAGAGGCTGCACCATCCCTGGTGGAAAGTCAGTGCTCCCTGGAACCTCACTGCTGCCTCTTCTCCTCCTCCTCACCTGGTCTTATCTCTAGATCAGTCCGCAGTCAGAAAGTCCCTGGCTGTGGGCTCCAGGGACTTGTCTTGGGGGTGGGATGCTGGGAATCTTGTCAGTCTAAGCACAATGAGAGAGTTCCTTGGAACTCCTCAGGGGCTACCCCACCCATTTTAAGACAGGTTGGGTCAGTCAGCCCAGTGACCTGAACGCCCCTGGGGGGTAGCACATTGCTTTAGTTATGGGCCCTGGGCTCTACATGCCTCCAGCTCCAATCTCTTGAGCAATGGTACAAAAGAGGGTCTGGTTCTCCTCCCCCACTTCAGGGCTGGCCTCTCCAGTCTTGCAGAGAGGCTTCCCAAAGGCCCCATGTTCCATGGCGCACCTCCACGGCCACTTCGGTGCCCTTTACCTTCCCCTTGGGGGTTACCCCAGACCCCCAGTCAGGCAGCCGCTGCGGGGCCGCCTCCCCGCGGCCGCGACCTAGTTCCCTGCCGTTATTTTTAGGGCGCGGGATGGCACCTGCCCACGTGCCGGGCCCCGCCCGGAGAGTGGGTGGGGGGAGCTGCGTCTGCTTAAGGGAGGCGAGGCCCTGTCCCCCGAAGCACCCCCTTCATCCCACCCACGCAATCCCCCAGTTTTCGTGCAAGGGGGCCACTAGTCGCGCTCTGCCCGCCCCTCATCTTCTCTTCTCC
This sequence comes from Hylobates moloch, assembly GCF_009828535.3. Lineage (NCBI taxonomy): Eukaryota > Metazoa > Chordata > Mammalia > Primates > Hylobatidae > Hylobates > Hylobates moloch. The sequence goes on along the minus strand of NW_026652296.1, from coordinate 14,745,624 downwards.
CTCCCTCCCGCTCTCCCCCCAAAACCCCGCCAGTGGCTCACGCCTCCTGCATACGGGATGAGGTGAGCAGCGCCGCTGCTGAGAGGGGGCGCGCGCGGGTGTGAGCGTGTGTCCGTGTGCGAGTGTGTGTGCGCCGGGCGGGCGGGCACTGCAGCTTCTTCCTCCGTGGAGCGGGGAGCGAGAGAGAGCTAGAGCGAACGAGAGAGCGGCGAAGGCGGGTAGAGGGGCGCGGGCGAGGCGGCGCAGCCATCCCCGGACCAGGGGCCGCGCCGCCACCATGCTAAACAACCTGACGGACTGCGAGGACGGCGATGGGGGAGCCAACCCGGGTAAGCTGTGGTCCGGGGGCGGCGGGGGAGGGGGCAGCGAGGAGAAGAGGCAGCTCTGGGGTTAGAGGCGGAGCGGGGGCCACCTCCTTCAGAGAGGAGGCTGGGACTGACCGGGGCGGTGGGCGCCAGTTGCAGCCTGGAGCTCAGCTCCATTGGAATGCTCCGGGCGCTGTCCAAGGTGCTGGAATGCGCCGCGCCCGGGGGCAGAGCTGCGGGCCGGGGGATTGTCGCTGCCCACGGCTTCGGGCCGACTTGGGTTAGCTAAACCGAGGAAGCGGTGGGACGGGGATAGAAGACCTAGAATGGGCTGATGTGGAGCTCGACGGCGGGAGGAGGGCTCCTTTCCCCGACAGGGGACCCCGGCGTCCTGGCGCAGAGCAGGCACCCGTGGTGCCGGGGGGCGCAGTCTGCTGCAGTCCCTCGTTCTAAGACTTCCATCTGGAAGATGGGGGAAGAGGTGGCTCTGTGTGTGTGTGTGTGTGTGTGTGTGTGTGTGTGTGTGTGTGTGTGTCTGTGGCGGGGGGGGGGGGGGGGGGTTGGAGCCATATGACAGCCCCCGTCCGGGCTGTGGTGTCTCCTTAAGGGAACCCTTGGTGCAATCTGGGACCCCTCCCCCAAGGCTTCCCAAGGTCCGACCTCAGACTGAAGCGTACCTCCTCCGTAGATTTTCAGCTCTACTTTGCAGAATCTCTCTCTCTCTCGCTTTCCCGTGGGTTCCTATTCAGGACGGGAAGCAAGATCACCCTCCTTACTTCCCTCTTTCTCCCTCCTCTCAGTTCCCTGGGGCTGTCCAGGGCGGGGCGGGGGGGAGTCTTTTTAGTTAGCTCTGCTAGCGTCCCCAGTGAGGCCTCAGAAATGGGGTCCCAGCGGCTGATTCCTCAGCGCCGCGGCGCGGACACTGCGGACGCGCTGCGGTGGGTGCGGAGACTCGCAAGGAGCCGAGGGGCTTGGGACAAGTCCTTTCGCTGCTCCCGCTCTCCCCGGCCCTCATCCGCGGCTTCCTTGCTCGGAGGTCTTGGGGCCAGCCACCCCCTCAGGCTCCCAGGCCCCCCGCCGCCCCCCAGCGGTCTCAGCTATCCATCACGGCTGTCAGCCACCCCCAACCCCCACTCTCCAGCGGCGCTGCGTCCCCTGCGCACTAGCGCGCCTCCCGCGCCTGCTGTCTGCGCTCAGCGCCTTCAAACGTTCCCCTGGGCACTGCTTGACCCTATGAGCCTAGACTCCCGCAGATCCCTCTGGGGGCTGGCGCCTAGGGCTGAAAGAGCAGGGTCTTCTAGGGATTGGCAACCTTGACTCTGAGGTCCTCCGGATCCTGGATCTCAGAGCCAAGTGGCCACTTGGAAAGGCTGGGGACACCAGGGTCCCTGATCCTTTGTCTGACTTCCCCCCACCCCCCGCCACTTCCCGCAACTCCTCATTCCTCCTGGGGGCTGAGTGGTATACAGGTGCCAGAACTCCTAGCTGGCCAGCTCATCCACCTCCCCAGTGACCCTGGGATCACCTCATCCAGCATCCGCCCCCTCCCCCGCGGGCTTCTGGCCGGAGGGGGAGGGGGTTTGGCAAAGTTGAGTCTGCGGCAGCGCCAGGCATCCCGACGCGGATCTTTCCATCCGGGATCCCCTTCAGATGCCTCCACTCTGAGAGGGGGACTCAGATGGAGAGCATCTCTCTGTTCTCTCAGACACCAGGTATGGTCCCATTTCCCAGCACCCGCTTTCTCTGCCAAGGTTTCATCAGGCCTTGGGGTTTCCATGGGGGCTCAGGAGGCCTAGAAAAGAGGCATCAGTGTGTGTGAGGCAAGAGTTGAACTAGGAACTCGCTTCAGTTCTATCCCCTCTAGACACTAGTTTCTAGACACTGAGTGCAGCGGACCCATCTGGAGACCTTCTTTCTATACATAGGGTCCAGGACCTGGAACTCAAGTGGCCAGAACCTGGGTCATGTGCTCTGGGTCCCAGAGAGAGAAATCCCCCCTCCCCCAAGCGGTGCTTGGAGATGGTGGTAGGAGGTGCTAAGGACCTTCTGGGCTTGAGAGAGGACCATCAGGCCAAGAGCCCCTGACATTTCTGATTCTAGATTCTTGGGGATGTACGGGAAGGAACTGGTTGCTGACCTCGGGCAGGTGGGGATGGCTCGAGCAAGAGGGCACTTCTGGCCTAAAGAAGAGCCCAGGGATGTGTCTCGGTCTTCTTTCCCCTTGGGGTCTGACGCCCTCTCTCCCTCTCGGAGCTGGCCTAGGGATTCCCCCAGGCCCAGCCCCAGGCTCCGGGGAGGCTTCTTAGCCTGCGCCGCTCGCCTGTTTCCTCCCCGGGAGCTCTGGCCGCCGCAGCTTAATTGAAAGCCGATTCGGGTTGAGAGCTCCCAGGGGGCGGGGGCGGGGAGGGCTCAGCCTCAGTCTGGCCCTGCCTCTCGCGCGCGCGCCGCTCGGCGCTCCCGCATCACCCTTACTCTTGGCTCTGGGGAATCAGGGCGAGTTTCCCCTTAGCTGTTCTGGTCGTTTGAGAACTCGGAAGCTCATTCCCCATCCCCCCCAACCAGTGCGCCTGGCGTTCAGGGAGGGGACGAAATCAGCCCTGGCTGACAAGTCCCAGGAGCCTGGCGTCCCGCCCAGGCAGCTAGTGGAAAGGCAGGACCCAGAACGTGCCTACCTAGCCGCCCTCTCCCCTGCCCTCATCTCCTGGCCCGGATCCGGCCTGGAGTCTGGCTCCGCGCTGCGCGCCGCGTTACATAAGCGGCTGCGGGCGCGCGGCCGGCTAGGCTCGGCGCTGCGCTCTCGGCCTGCGCGGTCGCCATGGAGACCGGCGCGGGGACACCTAGTTGCAGGGTCTCGGGCCAGGACGCCCCCATTCCTGTCCCCTGAGCGCCACCGCCCCCGCGAAGGAGGAGGCGCTTGGGAGGGGGTGTGAAAGGCAGAGGGGAGGGGTTCTCCTGTCTGGTTGTCCTGGCCCTAAGAGGGGATGCTGCGGGGAAAGGGACACAGCTCCATAGAAGACAGGACCCCAAAATCTTGCGGCTGGAGATGCGGTGTGGGATGGGGAGCCCTAGCTGGGTGGGCACCAAGTATGTTAATAATAATCGCAATTGTAATAATAGCAATAGCCACACTCGTGGCGGGCACACCTAATATGCGTGATTTAATTTAATCCTAGCAACAGCCCTATGAGTTAAGCTTGGTTAGTATCCCTTTGCAAAGGAGGAAACCGAGGCTTAGAGAATTTGTGACTTGCTGAAAGTGACGACACAGCCAGTGAAGCTGGGACTGGAATGTCAGTTTCCATAACTCCAGCCCCCTTTCTTAACCGTTAGGAAACATCCTCTCACCTCAGGTCCCCTCAGTCTCTCTAGTCCACATGATGATGTGCTGAGAACAGGAGGCATACTGTCAGCATTTTAAAAGGACCTGTTCCTTGTTTCTCCTGTTCTCTGGCCCAAGAGAGCTCTTCTGAGACCCTGGGGTCCAGAAGGGAGCCCCGGAGAACTTAGCTCCAAAGACTTTTCCTGAGCACCTATTATGCGCTGGGAGGTGGGTCTGTTATTCCCAGGAGCTCACATATGTGAGAAGAAAGAGCTGACTATTGCACCCTACTTGACAACCGGGAGTTTCTGCCTTGATGGATGAGGTAGAGGTGGTGGCAGAAGACTGGGTGGTGGGTTTCTTTGGAGCAGGCGAGGCATCACTCCTCCTGGCCCAATTTTTAGTCAGGAAGAGATTGGTTTTATAACAGAGACAGGCCATGCTCTGGCTGGGTGACTGAGGAAGGTTTCCCGGAGGTAGAGGGGAGGATGGGGAAGACGCAGATGGATGGAGATGGGGAGAAAGGGATGTCAGCCGTCTAGGGGACAGGAGAATCAAGGTGCCTAGGGCCTCAATTTCACTTGGAATTTGATCAGCGGGGAGTTTCTCCAGTGTCCAGAGAGATGTCAACTGCTGGAATTCAGCCCTGGAATTGAGGAAGGGTCATGGCTGAAGCCAAGGAAATGTACCTATGTGGCCTCTTATATCTCTCTGAAGGGACCTTCCCCCCTGGTGCCCAAGATACTTTCTCCTCGAGTGATCTCATCTGGGCAGATGGCTTCACACGCATCCTATACATGTTTACATAGCTTACCCCCATCTCTTTCTCCTGCCCAGCCTCTTTGCTGCATGTATCCTGATTCATATATCCAGGTGGCTTCTGCATGTATCCACTTGAGTGCCCTACAGTGCCTCACCCTCAGCTAAATTCAGCATCTTCCCCACCTCCAAACTCCTCCTCTTCTAGTCTTCCCATTTATCAAATATCACCATCATCCAACCATTCACCCATGCTAGAAACCCCAGACATTATCCTAGATTCTTCCTCTCCCCCTCCCCAAACATCTGGCATGGAAATATGCCAATAATTCTGTCTGTTGCTCTACAATTGCTCTGGTCAGGGACATTATCAGCCCTTACCTGGGTTACTGAAAGTCTCTAACTACTGTACTCTGTTTTCTTCACCTAAAAGCCCGAGTGATGGCTCTAAAACATGGGTTTATTCATGGTATTTTTGTTTTGCCTGAAACTCTTCAATGACTCCCCATTGCCCTCTGGATGAGGTCCACATTCTTGAACATGACCTGCTAATCGTTTAAGGGACCAGCCCACGCTTCCCTTCCCAGGCTCACCTTTTCACTTTTCACTGCCCCTTCCACAGACTCCAGCCAGATCATACTTCATTCCTCTAACCCACTCTATTTGCTGTCACCTCTGGGCCATCGAACATGCTGTTCTGCTATTCTGTCTGCCTGGAACACCCTACCTTCCTCCCTTCTAGGCTAGCTCTTACTCATTCTTCAGCTCTCAGTGGACACGTCACTTCCTCTGGGAAGCCTCCCATGACTTCTCAGGCTGGGCTGGATGCCTCTCCTATGTCCCACAGTCCCTTGATCTTCTATCCTAGAATTGACCATGCCAGATTGGAAATTCCTGGCTACTGGTTTGTCTCCCTGAACTTGGGTTGCTCTCCTGAGAGCAAGGATGATGTCTTCTGTGTCTTACCCTGCTTCCCCCATGCCTGTATTGGCACATGGTAGACACTTGGTAAACACATTGTGAATGAAGATGAATAAAGGGCATAGGAGATGTCAGAGGGGGTCACTTCTTCAAGAAGTGGCACATCCTTGGGGCCTTGATCTGTAGTGCTCCTGGAAGGCAGACCTTCTCCACTGGGAAAGAACATGCCTCCACCCCAAACACTGGTATGAGCCCAGTTATAGTTAAGAAGGGAACTCTGGAGAGTCTTGGGGTGTCCTGGTAAATGGAATAGGACCCCCAAGAGCAAGGAAGCACTCACACATCTGTTAATACGCATTGCATGCCAGCTAGTGCATTAGGCTCTGTATACATGCTGTCGACTACAACTCTACAAGGAAGGTGGTATTAGCCCCATTTTCCCAATGCGCAAACTGAGATTCAGAGGGCTACCGTGGCTACACCACTGTATGCCCAGGTGGTTGGACAACAACTGATTGGTGCCAGATCCCTGACCCCTCTCCCTTCTCAGGTGATGGCAACCCCAAGGAAAGCAGTCCCTTCATCAACAGCACCGACACAGAGAAGGGAAAGGAGTATGACGGCAAAAACATGGCCTTGTTTGAGGTGGGCTGCTAGGGCTGCTGGGCCCCCACCTACAATTCATTATCCTGATTCATCAGCTGCTCTCTCCTTCCCTCCCTAGGGAGCAGTACCCTCCTCTCCACCCCTCCCTTGAGTCCACCTTCTTCCTTGAGCCTCCCCATCCCTCCTTCTCCCTCCTGGGATTTACTCCCTCTGCTCCCTGCCCTCCTCTCCTCATCCTACCATTCTTACCCCTGTTCTCCTCGCCTGTTCCTCCTCCCTTCCCATCTCATCCCAACCTCAATGGTTTCATGCTCCTTGTCCCCATCTCTTCCTCTGCCCCTCACCACCCAGCTCACTCCACCTCCCTCCCAGCCTCCTAGCACTGACACCCTCCCTCCATAGGAGGAGATGGACACCAGCCCTATGGTGTCCTCCTTGCTCAGTGGCCTGGCCAACTACACCAACCTGCCCCAGGGAAGTAGGGAGCATGAAGAGGCAGAAAACAATGAGGGTGGAAAAAAGAAGCCGGTGCAGGTGAGGGCCTCGGGGGATGAGAAACGGAAGAAAAGGGATGGGTGGGGGGTGGGGAAGGATGGGGGAGGAAAATGGATTTGAATGGAGGGAGGGAAAGGGGATACAAATCAGAAAGAAGAGGGATGAAGGGTTGGGGATAGAGAGAAGAGGAAGGTGGGATTGGAGAAACATGGAGGAGGAGCACGCCTGGGGTGTTGGTAATGATGAGGACTGCCGAGACTGATGCTGGCCTCCCTGGCAGGCCCCACGCATGGGCACATTCATGGGCGTGTACCTGCCATGCCTGCAGAACATCTTTGGCGTCATCCTCTTCCTGCGGCTCACCTGGGTGGTGGGCATTGCAGGCATCATGGAGTCCTTCTGCATGGTGTTCATCTGCTGCTCCTGTGTGAGTGACACCCCTCCCCTCACCACCCCCTGACAGCTGGGGCTTGGCAGAGGCCTGGGGGTGGGAGGTGGGAGGATGGAAGCATGAGACCTGAGCTTTTTATAGGAACCACTGCTTATGATCTTTGAGAGTAAATTAGGCCTGACTGGTCCTTCCTGCATCTCACAGGTTTGTCCTTGATGGCTGTTAACCAGGTTTCACCTGGATCTCTCTGTGTGTAATTACACAAGTGATGCAGCTCATTGATGGAAATGATAAGGGTAGAGAAGAAAATAAAATTCACCTATAATCTTACAATAGTTAACATTTTGATAGGTCCAGACTCATAAAAATGAGATTACATGTCACAAACAGCATTGTAACCAAATTCTTCTCATTCTCTCTAAAAAATCAAATATTCGCCAAACACCTACTTCTTGATACATTTACGTGTCCTCCTACATAACGTTGAGACAGCTCTGCATGTGAGGTACGCAGTGTCGGAGCTGTTACTCCTATTCTATAGATGGAGAAACTGAGGCTTGGAGAAGTGAGTAAGTTGTCTCAGGTCAGGCAGCTGGTCCGAGACCAGGCTGGGATTTCCAGAGCTCTCTGATGCTGTGGCTTGCTTGGGCTCCTTCCGTTCGCATGGTGAATAAGAGGTTTTCTTGAGAAGAAGGACTTGGCAGGAGTGGAAGTTGGAACAGGCCCAGGGAGCAGCTCAGCGGAAGAGAACCTGTGGGTTTGGCTGGTGTTTATGGGGTATAAGGCTTGGCCCCCACCCCAGCCACCGCTCTGATGATCTCTTTCCTCACAGACGATGCTCACGGCCATCTCCATGAGTGCAATTGCAACGAATGGTGTTGTGCCTGGTAGGTGACTGGGGCTTCGTGGGGAGAGGGGATGGCTGGGTGGAAGGAGGGATAGTGCCCTGGGCTTTGGGGGACATCAAGACCCAAGAGAGGTAATATTATAGACTAGGGGGCTGGGCTGTATCTGTTTTCAGCCCTATTGGGGGCAGAGGAGGAGGCAGCTGTCGGTGTTGAATAGGGCAGCCCTCCCCCCACTCATCCTGAGACCCTCCTCTCCACCATCCAATTTTCTGAGCCATGACCTCCTTAAAGGGATAATTAGCAACATGGCAATTAGTGCTGCAAAATCCATGTAGAGTGGTTGCTTGGGTCTCTCACCAGTCCCCTTTCTAGGGCTGCAGCCCATAAGCCTGTAAGGCCCAGAGCAACCCCCTTCTGCCTCTATCACTGAACACCCCTCACCCCTTACGGCAGCCCAGTACCCCCGACCCTCTCGCTGATACCAGATTCTCCCTGCAGCTGGTGGCTCCTACTACATGATTTCCAGGTCTCTGGGCCCAGAGTTTGGGGGCGCCGTGGGCCTCTGCTTCTACCTGGGCACTACCTTTGCTGGAGCCATGTACATCCTGGGAACCATCGAAATCCTGCTGGTAAGAGGGGCTGAGGAGGAGATGTGGAAGCCCAGGCTGTCAGTCAGTTAATCAGTGCTCCCTGGACACTTCCTATAGGCCAGGCCATTCAGTGAGGCCAAAGATGTGGTTCAGTAAGGGCAAAGTCAGATGTGGTTCTGTTTCTAAAGAGTTCACAGTCTAGTTGGGGAGACAAGATACAATAATTATGTAACATACACAGCTGTCGTTTATCAGGCCCCCACTGAGCTCTCAGCATCCTTCCAAGTGCTTTCCAGCCATTCTCTTGTAGCCTTATGAGGTTTGAGTATTATGATGCCCATTTTACAAATGAGAAGCTCAGAGAGGTGAGATAACTTCCTCAAGGTCACTCAGCTCTCAGGTAGATGGCAGAGGTGGGTTGATGAGTTAAAATATGGTAGAAATAATAACAGTAATGTTATGCAGCAGCTACCATTGTGTGATTGCCTCCCACGGGCCACAGACTGTGCTAGGTACTCTATGATGTTAATGGTAGATGGCTGGTGGCTACTGGATTGCAAAAGAGAAGAACCAGAGTAGGGACCCCTGTAAAGAAGTCTGTTGGGAATAGCGACTGATGGAGAGAAACCAGGTTGCTGGGCAGTGCTTGAAGTCAGGACTGGTGACTTAGGTCTCCATCCTTCATCCCCTTCCTGTAGGGCATGGGTGTTGATGAGGTGTCCCTGGTGGATAGGAAGTAGAGCTGACATGTCCCAAGCCCCTACTCTGTGCAGGCCCCAAGGCTTGAAGTATATCATTTCATTTTATCGTCATGACTCTCTCATGAGTTAAAGGTGGCCATTTTATTTTATTTTATTTTATTTTTTATTTCTTTTGAGACAGAGTCTCACTCTGTTGCCCAGGCTGGAGGGCAGTGGTGCAATCACTGGCAGCCTCGACTTCCCAGGTTCAAGTGATCCCCGCCCCCCAGTTCAGCCTCCCAAGTAACTGGTATGCACGACCATGCCCAGCTAATTTTTGTATTTTTTTGTAGTTGGTGTCTCACTATATTGCTCAGGCTGGTCTCAAACTCCTGAGTTTAAAATGATCCTCCCACCTCAGCCTCCCAAAGTGTTGGGGTGACAGGTGTGAGCCACTGTACCTGGCTAAAAGGTGGCCATTTTACAGATGAGGAAAGCAAGGCTCAGAGTTTAAGGAACGAATGGAAGGAATATGAACCTTGGTCTTTCTGACTTCCAGAGCATTACACAAGTGATGCAGCTTCATTGATGGAAATGATAAGGGTAGAGAAGAAAATAAAATTCACCTATAATCTTACAATAGTTAACATTTGGTAGGTCCAGACTCATGAAAAATGAGATTACATGTCACAAACAGCATTGTAACTGAATTCTTCCCATTCTCTTTAAAAAATCAGATATTCACCAAACACCTACTTCTTGATACATTTATGTGTCCACTATACCACACTGCCTTGGAAACCTAGAACTAGAAGGTGCCATAGCAATTAGTGTCGCGGCAGGATGGAAGAGGGCAGGACAGGGAGGATGGACGGGGCATGAAAGGCCTGAGGAGGCAAATGATGAGGGAGAACAATAGACCTCCATGACTTTTAAAAATTAAAATATTTGAAAATTGTTGTAAATGCAATTCTGCCCATTGCAGAAAATTGGGGGAATATCCAAGTCATGAAAAAATGTAAAGAAGGAAATAAGTCACCCAAAGAAAATAACCATTAACATTTTGGTGTATTACCTTCTAGTTTTTGTTTTTCTATGTGGTATTGTATTCTGTCTATGTAAAATATAACCCTATACCTAAGCAACTCATATTCTCTTTGTATATATTGTTTACACTGAAAATAACTCTTGGAAGAATGTAAACATTAATATTTAGCATGGGAATTTTAGAAAATACAGATGTGCACAAAGAATAGATTATCCACATTTTTTATGATTCAGGGAAAACTACTGATAACATTTTGATGTACTTATGAAAACACATACAGACATATACTAATATATGTATATATCTTCACATATAAGTTTATAAAAATGAGATAATAAGACATATTCTTTTTCAAAAACCTGATTGTGTTCACCTAATGTACCATGGTTAGCTTTTAAAGTCAGTCCATATAAATCTATGTCATCTGTCCGGGCACAGTGGCTCATGCCCATAATCCCAGAACTTTGGGAGGCCGAGGCAGTTGGATCACCTGAGGTCAGGAGTTCAAGACCAGCCTGACTGATACAGTGAAACCCCATCTCTACTAAAAATACAAAAATTAGCCAGGGGTGGTGGTGGGCACCTCTAATCCCACTACTCGGGAGGCTGAGGCAGGAGAATCACTGGAACTCAGGAGGTGGAGGTTGCAATCAGCCAAGATCACGCCATTGCACTCCAGCATGGGCAACAAGAACAAAACTTTATTTCAAAAAGAAAAAAAAAAAACCACCACCACCACCACCAACAACAATCAAAAACCAACTACATCATCTTTTTTAATAGCTCCATAATCTGTGTGGGGATATCATGATTTATTCACCCAACCTCTAGTGATGAACATTTATTTCCATCTTTCTATTAGAAATTATTAAAATGATAAATAATTATTAAGAATTATAATTAACAAAAATAACAGAAGTAATTGCTTCCAGCATCCTTGCAATGTCATTTTTTAAAAATGTATTTTTGGCCAGGCGCGGTGGCTCACGCTTGTAATCCCAGCACTTTGGGAGGCCGAGGTGGGTGGATCACGAGGTCAGGAGATCGAGACCACGGTTGAACCCCGTCTCTACTAAAAATACAAAAAAATTAGCTGGGCGTGGTGGCGGGCGCCTGTAGTCCCAGCTACTCGGAAAGGCTGAGGCAGGAGAATGGCGTGAACCCGGGAGGCGGAGCTTGCAGTGAGCTGAGATCGCACCACTGCACTCCAGCCTGGGCGACAGAGCGAGACTCTGTCTCAAAAAATAATAATAATAATAATAATAATGTATTTTTATTTGTTTTTGAGACGGGGTCTCGTTATGTTGCCCAGTCTGGTATTGAAATCCTGGCTTCAAGTGATCCTCCCACCTTGAACTCTCAAAACACTGGTATCACAGGTGTAAGCCACCATGCCTGGCCTTGCAATGTCATTTTTAAATGGCTGCATCATAGTCCTTGCAGGACAGGCCATGCCTTCTTTAGCGATTCTCCTCTTACTGGATATCTTTCCCAGTCTGGTACCACTGTGATTGTGCTGTGATGAGCATCTTTTTTCCTAAAGCCCTGCCTCTAGTGCAAAGGGCTGCTGATTTAGGTCTCTGTTCTTCCTGCCCCTTTCCCACAGGCTTACCTCTTCCCAGCCATGGCCATCTTTAAGGCAGAAGATGCCAGTGGGGAGGCAGCAGCCATGCTGAACAACATGCGTGTTTACGGCACCTGTGTGCTCACCTGCATGGCCACTGTGGTGTTTGTGGGTGTCAAGTATGTCAACAAGTTTGCCCTTGTCTTCCTGGGTTGTGTCATCCTCTCCATCCTGGCCATCTATGCTGGGGTCATCAAGTCTGCCTTCGACCCACCCAACTTCCCGTGAGTGCTGCTGCTCTGAGCCCAAGGAATCGTCCTCCTACCTCCCTGGCCCTGTTTCAGATTCTCTGTCCAACTTCCCCTCCCTGCCCCTCAGAATCTCAGAGTGGTGTGGGTTGGGAACAGCTTCCCTTGGGAGGGAAAATCTCTCTTGGTTTGGGGGCAGTCTCTTCAGGGTGAGGTAACTTTTCTGGAGGAGAGAACAATTTACCTTGTAAGAGTCAACTTCTTGCTGGTAGGGTGGACTTAGGAAGAATTAAGTGGGAATGAGTTCCAAAGCAATGGATACTGTCTGTGGTAGGGAAACCTTTCCTGGGTGGGGACAACCTCCTGGAATGGGACAGTCTCCTAGTGTTGGACAACTCCTCCAGGATGGGAAAAGACACAGCAGTCTAGAGGGTCCAGGGACTCAGATCCAAGTCCACTCCATCCACTGCTCAGAGGTGGAGGGCGGCCCCCCGAGACCGCTGTCCACGGTGCTGAAACACAGCCTTGCACTAACGCGGTGCTTCTCCACCCTGGCTGCTTAATAGAATCACTTGGGGAGCTTAAGAAAAAAAAAAAAAGCCAATGGTCAGGCTTCATTTAAATTAAACGAGGAACTCTGGATATGGGGACCTGGTGTCCGTGTGTTTAAAAGGTCTCCCGGTGGCTGTATTGTGCAGCCAGGGCAAGGTTATGTGGCTCCCCACCTTCCTCCCTTGTTTCTCTCCCTAGGATCTGCCTCCTGGGTAACCGCACGCTGTCTCGCCATGGCTTTGATGTCTGTGCCAAGCTGGCTTGGGAAGGAAATGAGACGGTGACCACACGGTTGTGGGGACTTTTCTGCTCCTCTCGCTTCCTCAACGCCACCTGTGATGAATACTTCACCCGAAACAATGTCACAGAGATCCAGGGCATCCCTGGTGCTGCCAGTGGCCTCATCAAAGGTCTGCGGGGGGACAAGGGCTGGCATCCAGGGAACGCTGCAGGGATTGTAGGTTAGGCAGTCAGGATTAAGGGGCCCTCCTTGGGATTCAGCTAAATTCAATCAGCTTTAACTGAGCACCTACTCTGGGTTACGTTCCGTCCTTGGCATCAGGGAGGAGTAAGGTGAAAAGTAGACAAGTATCTCACCGCTAGTAGGAAAAGAAGTCATCAACGTAATAAGTGGTCACTGAGCACCTACAGAGTGCCTAGCATTGTGCTGAATGCTAGGAACACAAAATAAATAAGCCACAGTTCCTGGCCTCAAGGAGACTAATGGCAGAAATAGATATATCAGCAAATACATTATACCATATGTAGATGTGCATTCAATGCACAGAGAATGCCCAGGGGAGGGAGAGTTCATGTGTATAAGATGGCAATAGGCTTCCTGGACTTACCTGAGGAGGGTTTTGAAGGACAAATGAAAGATCCAGTTCTATGAGAGGAGTAAGGAAATTGCAACCAGAAGAACAGCTTGCCTAAAAGCACGCAGAGGCAGAACAGTTTATTGTGTCTTTCCAATCGCAAGTAATTTGGTATGACTGGGGCATAAAGAGCAAAATAAGGTGGAGAAAGAAGCGATGTAGAAGAGGCTGGCATGAGCCAGATCATGGCAGGCCTTGGAAGCTATGCTGGAGAGTTGGGGCCATATTCTAAAGGAAATGAGGAGCCATCAAGGGGTTTTGGGAAAGGGAGGGATGTGGTCAGATCTCCATTTTTTGAAGGTTCATTCTGGCTGCTAATGTGGATGGGTTAAAGGGGTGAGAGGAGAGAGGCAAGGGGTCCAGGAAGGCCTGATGCTGTGAGTCCAGGAGAGAGACATGGTGATTTTCTGAGTGAGAGTGATGGAGTGATATCTGTGGGCATTACTGCAGTGCTCAACCAGGGCTGTTTTGCCACCCAGGAAACATTTGGCTGTGTCTGCAGACATTTTTGGTTGTCAAAACTGGAGGGGTGTACCTGGCATCTAGTAGGTAGAGGCCAGGATGCTGCTCAACATCCTACAATGCTATAGGGCAGTCCTCCACAGCAAAGAATTATCTGGCCAGAAAGGTCACTAGTGCCACAGTGGAGAGACCTTGGAATGGAGAGAAGGGGCATATTTAAGAAATATTAAGGAGGGGTTAAAAGACAGAAGTTGGGGGAGTATTGAAGTTGGGGAAGGGAAGAGGGAGCAGTGTAGGGCAGGGTGTCAGAATTGATGATGGTGCCATTTACTGAGATATGGGATGCAGGAAAGGAGCTGGTTTGGGGTGGGTGGATGGTGAGATCGATTTGGGACACATCGACTCAATCTGAGATGGGTCTTTATTTGCCCATTTACTCTACTAGATTGGACTGTTTGGCGGTAAAGACTGGATCTGATTAGTCTGTGAAAGCTCTGTACATAGCCTGGCCCAAATCAGGAGCTTAGGAAATGTCAGTGGAAATGAAATAGAGATGAGGCCGGGGAGAGTGAGATGGGGTTGATCTTGACCCTGACTTTTTGCCCCCTCCTACCTCCTGGTCCCAGAGCTCTGGTCCCCTGATGGCTGGCCTCCCCCTGAGCATTCTGTGTCCCTACAGAGAACCTCTGGAGCTCCTACCTGACCAAGGGCGTGATTGTGGAGAGGAGTGGGATGACCTCGGTGGGCCTGGCCGATGGCACTCCTATTGACATGGACCACCCCTATGTCTTCAGTGATATGACCTCCTACTTCACCCTGCTGGTTGGCATCTACTTCCCCTCAGTCACAGGTGAAGGGGAGCTCAGAGAGGGAAGACTCTGCCTGTGAGTGGATGGGGAGGAGAGAGTCGATGATGATATTGGGAATTTCTTAGTCCAACAACCCCATCATGAAAGCAACCCCAACATTTCACTTCCCATTGGAGAGATGAGAGAATTAAGGCCAGGAGAAGCTAAGCAACATGTCCAAGGTCTCACACAAGCCAATATGTTAGGACTAGATCCCAGGCTCACTGACCCTGAGGGTGGTGCCCTTTTTTCTCATCTGTCTGGTCTCCTGTGGCCCTGGCTTGAGTACTAGCTGCACTTCTGTTTTGCAGGGATCATGGCTGGTTCTAACCGCTCTGGGGACCTGAGGGATGCCCAGAAGTCAATCCCCACTGGCACCATCCTGGCCATCGCCACCACCTCTGCTGTCTGTATCCTGCACAGCTGTGCTGGGACCACCCTTGGGGGAGGGCAAGAGGGAGAGCAGCTGAACTTGCTGCCTTACCTGCTGGTGCAGGAGGGGGTGGGGAGGGGGAGGACTGAACCGTGGGGATTCTCCTTTATCCTCTGCTGCAGACATCAGCTCCGTTGTTCTGTTTGGGGCCTGCATTGAGGGGGTCGTCCTGCGGGACAAGTAAGATAATTGGGGTTGATCCTATTCTGGAGGAGGGGTGGGTATAGAAGGCTGAGTTCTGGGAAACAGACCCATCAGGAGGTGCTGGGACCTATGTGAGGGGCCTGTGGGAGGGAGGCCACAGGGATTGCTTGCAAAGTCATCTTCTTATATTTCATCTTCCTTCTGTCACTCCAGTTCGAGAAGCTTGAATGGTGTCTCATTTCCTTTAGGATAATGATACTTTCCTTTTCTTTAAAATGGATTAATTCAATAGTGTGTCTAACATTTACTGAATGTCCATGTGTTGGTCACACAGACAGGAGTGGTATTTATCTGTGCTCCCTCCGAGATTCTGGAGGCAGCACAGATAAATAACACGTGGTTTTTGTACTGAAGGAGCTCTTTTGGGTGGGACTATACTGGCCAACAGACTTTAAGTGTAGTCGGTAGGGGTGGCCATACAGGAAAGCCCGGGGGCTTCAGTCCAGTCCTTAGGGGTCTTCCCAGGGAAGTCTTCTCAGAGAAGGGGAGGCTAGAAGTGTCTTATACACTTTATCTCACTTATCCTTCCTGCTTTCAAGGTTGAGCAGAGATTAGGCAGCTTGGAGGAAGGGCATACCAGGCAATGGGGAGCCAGGGTGGAGGGGAGAAATGTGTGCGCATGCCTGCAGCTGTAAGTGCTCAGTGTCCCAGAGCACTCATGTCTGAAGGGCATGGGCACACACAACTGGCCGGGTGGTGTAGGAGGTCCTCTCAGAATCACTTTCCACTGGTACCGCCAGGCTCCTGTAAGGGAATGCAGTGGGGGACGTGGGGCTGGGACCTATGCTGGAGGCAGGCCTAGAGGCCTGGTTTTCAGTATCAGGAAATTAGGGAATTATTTTATCAAGGAAAAAACAATAGAACATCTGGGGCTCTGCCTCCCCTGTCACCCTTACAGAACTTAGTCCTGTGGCAGGCACACAGTTGGTTCTGTAGCTGGTATGGAGACCTGCCCTGGAAATCCAGTTGGCACTGCTCACCTGGCATCTCCTGTCCACATCATTCCAGGTTTGGCGAAGCTGTGAATGGCAACCTGGTGGTGGGCACACTGGCCTGGCCATCTCCATGGGTAATTGTCATCGGATCCTTCTTCTCCACCTGTGGAGCTGGGCTGCAGAGCCTCACGGGGGCCCCACGCCTGCTGCAGGCCATCTCGAGGGATGGCATCGTGCCTTTCCTGCAGGTCAGTGTGGGAGAAGAACAGCCCGCCCTCAGTAGACCAGCCAGGCCCCTGCCCAGAGAGACCACACAGTGACCCAGGGCCATAACCAGCCTTAGACTACCTCCTGGGCCACTTCTGCTCTGTACTACACTGGCCAGGCCTGTCTGGCAGGGTCTGAGGCACAGGGACAGGGTGGTGTGGGGTGTCAGGAGTTGGGCAGGGCGTCGGGTGGTGCCCTGTCTGTGGCTTCTCCTTCACCCAGATGGAAGGATAAGTGTGTCTTACTTGGGATTTGGCCCATGGTCAGTGCATCCCTTGGAGTATTGTCTGCTCTTGGGGAAAAAATAAATGGCCCTGTTTTGGCACAGTGGTTTGTTGGAGACTTGGGGAGGCAGTCAAAGGGCAAGAAACGGGTAGCTTTCACCATGGTGCTAAAAAAAAAAGACGGATGGAGCACAGGGTCGTGGTGGCTTGCTGGCTTCCTGACAGCTCCTCTCCCATCTGGTCCTCTGCAGCTGCTTCCCCCTCTAGGGATCATTTGAACTTCATGGCACCAGGGTGCCGATATCAGGGTGGGCAAGATGCAGCAAAAGCCTGTTATCCATTTGCATTCTCCTAGAAGAAGAGAAATGCATCCTCTCCCTACCTCCTCTTTGGTGATAGGATTCCTGCCTCTACTCCACTGGTTCCCAAGCCTAGGGGAGAGGGCTGAGAAGTCCTTGAGGTCTCAGTCCCATGATGATTGCTCTGCCCCCAGGTCTTTGGCCATGGCAAGGCCAATGGAGAGCCGACCTGGGCCCTGCTCCTGACTGCCTGCATCTGCGAGATTGGCATCCTCATTGCATCCCTCGACGAGGTGGCCCCCATCCTCTCTATGTGCGTGCCTGACTTCTTGCCCTCCCCACTGGTTCAGGGTGTTTCTGTATCTGAATCCTGCAGCCGTTACCCATGACAACCCACCCAGACACTTTAACAACCCCAGGAAGTTCCCCACTGTCATAGAAGCCCATCGTTTGTTATAGAGAGATTCATCCACACATGTTATTAGAGTGTGTTGTAAGGGTATTTGGCTTCAAACCCCTTCCTAAGTGCCAGAGCATGATCTGGCCACCTCCTGACTTCTTGTCCCCTTTCCCCCTTTCTCTGCCCACACTGCTGTTTCTGTTTCTGCCTCCCTTTGCATCTCTGTCTCCCCTGGGGCCTTCCTGTGTTCCAGGTTCTTCCTGATGTGCTACATGTTTGTGAATCTGGCCTGTGCGGTGCAGACGCTGCTGAGGACACCCAACTGGAGGCCACGCTTTCGATATTACCACTGGTGGGTGCTCTGTCCCCAGACTTCCACTGAGCCACTTGCTCACCTCCACCCCAATCCTCACCTTACTCCAGTCCATCCTGTCTGAGTCTAAGGACCCCAAACCTGAAGAAGACATCCTTTTTTTCTCCAGCTTTTGTTGACCAACACACATGAGGAAGGTCCCGGAGAGGGTCTCTTAACGATCACAAATAATAACATAGCAGCATCATAAGCGGTCTCAGCTGGAATCTTTCTCCTGTCTGTGATGCCTAATAGCTCACAATGTAGCAGGGAGGCTGGAAGTCAGCTGGCCAGAGTCCAACTCATGACTCTGCACTTCCTAGCTGTGAGACCTTGGGCTGATGATGTAGCTTCTCAGAACCTCAGTTTCCTCAGCTGTGAAATGGGCATGATAGCTGCACCTGCCTGTGGGTTCTTGTGAGGACTACAGTACATGGCAGATGCTCATTGCACAGAGGCTGCAGTTTCTCTCATCATTTTCCTCTATGGCTCTTCATCCTCACAATAGGCCCTCGGGGGCAGACAGAGCAGAAATGATCATGCTTGTCCTACAAAAGGAAACTGAGGCCCAAAGAGGGAAAGGGACTGGCCCAAGGTCCCCCAGCAAGACTGTGGCATAACTGGGCTAGAACCAGGGCTGCCCACTCCTGTCTGGATGCTCTGGCTTTGCTGGTGGCCTTCTCCTGGGAGGACCTGTTTCCACTCCCCTGAGACCCTGGCTTCAGAATGCACCTGGCTAAGCCTGTCTGGCAGGGTCTGAGGAACAGGGACAGGGTGGTGTGGGGTGTCAGGAGTTGGGCAGGGCATTGGGTGGTGCCCTGTCTGTGGCTTCTCCTTCACCCAGAAGGTCCCATATCCCCCTAGTCCTCATGGGGATGATGGTGTGAGTTCCCCTAGACCAGGCTGTCACCTCCCAGGTCTTGTCCATGCCCTGCCTCATCTCCCTCTTGCTATCTAAGTCCCAGCTTCAGCAACAGCCCTGCTGGGGCTCAGAGGCTGGGTCTCCCCACCTTGTCTAGGACCCTCTCCTTCCTGGGCATGAGCCTCTGCCTGGCCCTCATGTTCATCTGCTCCTGGTATTATGCACTGGTAGCCATGCTCATTGCTGGACTCATCTACAAGTACATTGAGTACCGTGGGTGAGTGTGGGGAGTGGAGGTTGGGGTGGCTGGGGAAGGCTGAAGAGTGGTGGGAAGGAGGGGGAAGGGGTCATGAGGGATTGGAGTGGTGGGGGTGAGATGAAGCAGGGAGTGGGAGAGGATGGGGCTGGAGTAGAGGGAGACGGTGATATGCGGTGACATTGGAAGATGGGGGGTGGTGGCAGAGGCTTTGAGAAATGGACAGGAATGGTGAGAGAATGGATTTAGAAGTGATTTGCCAAGGAAACTTAGCCAAGGCTTGGTTGAGTCTGTTGGCAGGAGTGATACGCATGTCCTTTGTGAGCCTGAGAGATGGCTCTGCCCTGGGGTAGCTGGTGCAGTGTAGATGGTTCTCCCTGCCCCCTTCTGGCTTTCTGCTCTCACGTGATCCCCCTTTCCGGCTCCCAGGGCAGAGAAGGAGTGGGGCGATGGGATCCGAGGTCTGTCTCTCAGTGCAGCTCGCTATGCCCTCTTACGCCTGGAGGAAGGTCCCCCACACACCAAGAACTGGAGGTAAGTGGTGAGGGCACGGGTGTACATAAGAGTGTGTGTGCATGAGTGCAAGGCTCAGGAGATGGGGGGAAGGGAGCAGGGCCTGACTTATCCTGCTTGCTTTGTTTTGCTGAGTCGTGTCCTAAAAGCCCAGCCTTGTCTGATTCCTTCCCACCTGAAACACTGAGGCTGAGCTGAGTTCCAGACATTTATGTGGGTATGTAAATGTCCACATACCCCACCATGCTAGCCTCTTGAGCAGTCATCCATTCATTCATTTCATCATTTCCATCATTTTTTCATAAAACATGAATGCCTGATGTATGGCAAGTCCCCTTCTAGTCTCTGGGGTTGTAGAAAGCTCACAGTTTTGTGGAGAAGACATACGCGGGGACAGACAAACATCAGATCATGTAGCATTTGCTCTGAGACAGGTGGAATCGTTCCCTTTAAGAGTTATAGGGGCTCTTAGGCATCTCTAGATTAATGACAATTCCTCCATTTTATTCACGTGAAAATCAGGGATGCCAGGCGCGGTGGCTCACGCCTGTAACCAACAGTTTGGGAGGCTGAGGCAGGTGGATCACTTGAGGCCAGGAGTTTGAGACAAACCTGGACAACATGGCAAGACCCTATCTGTGCTAAAAATACAAAAATTAGCCAGGCATGGTGGCGTGCACCTGCAGTCCCAGCTACTCAGGATACTGAGGCAGAATAGCTTGAACCCAGGAGGCAGAGGTTATAGTGAGCTGAGATTGTACCACTGCACTCCAGCCTGGGTGACAGAGTGAGACCCTGTCTCAAAAAAAAAAAAAGGGAAATCGGAGGTCAGAGAGGATCTCACAGGTCACAGAAGACAGACCTGGAGATGGAATCTTCACACCCCACCTCTTAGCCCTGGGTGCTGCATGCCCAACCCCTCGTTCATTTCCCTGTGTTTCACCTTGCCAAGAGTAGAGCCTGGAACCCTGACTTAGGTTAGGGCATTGTTGACTTGTCTTTGCTGATGTCTACTAAACTGGGCTCCCAGAGCCTGGGGCTCTGTATTATTTATCTGTGAATTCCCAAATGCTCAGCCCATGGTCTAGCCCAGAGCAGGTGCTTAGAGAATGCTATGAAGTTGATAGGTGGTTGGAGGACTAAGATGGCTAAATGACTAAGGAAAGGGATGCATAAATAGATGGGTGGATGGATAAGTGTATGTACATGTGGGAGGGCAAAAGGGTGAATTGATGGATGTAGGAATGGATGATAGGTAGGTAGATGTGTGGATAATTGAGTGAATAATGCATGTATCAGTAAAGAAATATGCATATGAGTGGATGACTGAAGGATAAAATAGATGGGTGGGTGGTTGAATGGGTAGATAGGTGAGTGAGGTGAATGGAGAAATGGGTTGATGGGTAGATGGATGGATGGGTGGTGAGGGGTATAGGTGGATGGGATAGATGGTTATAGAGGAGAGATGGTTAGATGACCTGGTGATGGGTGTATGGTGTGTGGATGGTTGGTTACATAGTATATGGATCATGTGACTCTGCACACTCTTCAGGCCACAGCTGCTGGTGCTGGTGCGTGTGGACCAAGATCAGAATGTGGTGCACCCCCAGCTGCTCTCATTGACCTCCCAGCTGAAGGCAGGGAAGGGCCTGACCATCGTGGGCTCTGTCCTTGAGGGCACCTTTCTGGAAAATCATCCCCAGGCCCAGCGGGCAGAAGAGGTGAGCAGAGGCCCTGGTGGGCTTGGGAAATGGTCAGGACACTTAGGAAGACAGTCTCTATCCTTTTGTACTTTCCTTCCTCATCACCTTCAGGATCAAAGGAGGTGCAGGCATTTCTTTTCTCTTCCTTAGAGGAAGAGCCTAAGGGCCTAGAGACTGAGTTCTTTAGAATTCAACTCACAGCATGAAAGACCATCAGAGGCAGAAGGGCCCATTTTATGGATAAGGAAACTGAGGCTTAGACAAGTCAGGTCATGTGTCTAAGGACAGAAAATGAAGATTCAAATTAGGAGTCCTTGAACTCCTACTCTAGACTCCTTCCTGCCAAAGTATAAATCTTTCAAGGTGATTTCCCAGCTGTGGACTCTTGATCCCTACAGTCTGAGGTTGACAAGGTGAGTATCCACATGTGATACAGGAAGAAACTGAGATCCAGAGAGGGAAAGCTGCTTGCTGAAAGTCAGAAAGCTGGTGGGAAGCAACATCAGGATTTGAACCCAGGCCCCTGCTCTGTGTCACCTGCTTTTGGCTCCACCCACTAGTCCATGCTTACAGAGCAGCCTACAGAACCAATGTGGGCTGTGGTGGCCATTGTCTGCCTTAAGCACACAAAGAGGTGATTGGATCCCAGAGGTAGTAGAGGAAGTAGGTTCTGTCTGAGGGTCAGGCCTTTCTCCCATCAGGGCTGTGGCTAGCAGTGGAGAGAGAAAAAGAGGCCCGAGGGAGCAGAGGTGAGATGGGGAGGGGCACCCCGATGGCTTGCAACAGTCGCTGCTTCTGCCTCACTGGGCTGTTCACACTGATCTGTCAGGGCCCAGAGCTGGAGGCCCTGACTGGTCAGTTCCATTCAACATGCGGTGGCTGAGAATGTGCAGTGGACCAGGCATTGGGCGAGGCACAGGGGAGATGGAGATGTTCAAGACCAAGTCCCTGCCCTCGAGGTGCTCACAGTCTGGTGGGGAAGGCAGAGCATACACAGAAGGCTCTCAGACCCACCGGATGTCGATAAATGCTGTTAGAGTTAATAACATCAGAGTCGTACAATGTGTTGAGTGTTTACGATTCCTCAGGCAGGATACTAAGCCCTATGTGCATGATGACATGTGGTTCTCCCTATTCCTAAACAAGGTAGCTGTCCTGACCCCTTGGATGGTTAGGTGACTCACCCAAGGTCACACAGCCAGGAGGTGGCATAGATAGGAATTGAACTTCTATCTGTTTGACTTAGGGGTGGTGGTTAAGAGTGTGGGGGTTGGAGTCAGACTTCCCTGACTTGAATCCTCACAGTAACATTAGCTGTGTGTCCTTAAAAAAGTCTTCATTTCTCCAAGCCTCAGTTTCCTCATCTATAAAATGGGAGTAATAAGACTATTTCCCTCATAGTACAGTTTAAATGGGATGCCCTTAAAATACTTATTATGCTACTTAGAAAGATTGTTGAAACAAATTGTCTGGCTGTGCAGAGAAGCCCAGTTTAATTCTGGTCTGGGTGGGGTTGGTATCTGAAGACGGCGACATTTGAGCTGGGCCAGACAGGGTGTCACGTACAACTTGGCAGGGGTGTGTGTCAGGGTGATGGTGGAGAGCATGTCGGGCAGGGGGGCTGTATGAGCAGTGGCAGGGTGGCAGAAAGTGTGGTCAGATCATGAAGAGCCTTGATTGATCAAGAAGGAATGGGGCACAGAGATGATGGGGAGCCATGTGCCATTCTGGAGCCAGAGACTGACGTGATCAGAGTTGAGCTTCAGGAAGATTGGGATGAAAGGAGGGGAGATATGGGAGGGAAGGAGGCTACAATGGGCCCAGCCAGGGCCAGGGAGGCCTGAGGCTGGTCCTTGTCTGCTCCCCCTCCCCTAGTCTATCAGGCGCCTGATGGAGGCAGAGAAGGTGAAGGGCTTCTGCCAGGTAGTGATCTCCTCCAACCTGCGTGATGGCGTGTCCCATCTGATCCAGTCCGGGGGCCTCGGGGGGCTGCAGCACAACACTGTGCTTGTTGGCTGGCCCCGCAACTGGCGCCAGAAGGAAGATCATCAGACGTGGAGGAACTTCATTGGTAATGCTGTCAGGGGCTGGGGACGAAGAGGGGTGGGGCTGGGGGCTGTAGAGGGGTGGAAATGGATTTCCGCTCCTTTGGGCCTGAGGGGTTTCCCAAGCACTGCATGCCAAGTCTGGATTCAGCATATGCAGGTGACAGCAGTCAAGGCTGGCCACGTGCCAGCCACTGTGCTGGGCGCTGGGGACTCTGCTGTGAACGAGACAGTCTTGGCTCCTGCAGCGCTCACAGGCCCTGGGAGGAACACAGTGCAGGGCAGTGGGAAGAGCTACGGCTCTGAAGTCACAGAGGCTGGGCCCACATCTCAGCTCTGGTCCTTCCTAGCTGTGTGATTGTGCACACGTGACTTACTCCCTCTGAGATCAGATTTCTTGGTAATCGTAGGTAATAGTATATGTAATAACTAACGTTTCTAGAATGAGTTCTGTGTGCCAGCAAGTTGAGGCTTTCTCTGATTCTCTCATCAGTCCTAGGAGGGCTAGGCATTGTTATCTCCATCTTTTTTGGTGTGAAACTGAGGCACAGAGAGATTAAGAAGTTTGCTCCAGCTGGGTTCAGTGGTTCACGCCTGTAATCCCAGCACTTTGGGTAGCCAAGCCAGGTGGATTGCTTGAGCTCAGGAGTTTGAGCTGGGCAACATGGCAAACTACAGAATAAAGGAAAAAGAAATTTTCTCCAAGTCACAAAGTGGGGAGCCAGGTTTTGAACCAGCCCGGAGGCTACACTGTTAGCTCCAAGCTATTCTGTCTCCTTTATAGGTAGATCATGGTTACAAGGTGTTGGAAGGATTCAGTGAGGTCATACATGATAGGTTCTTAGTAATCAGAAAGGGCAGGTGGTGTTATTGCCATTGGACAGGTGGGGAAACTGAGGCCTGGAGAGGTTGAGAGACTTTCCCAGATCTAAACAATAAATATATGATGGGGCCCAAGTAGATGCTGGTTTTCTGACCACTCAGCCCATGGTCAAGGCCAGGTGGAGTGGGGTGGAGTGCTGGGTGCCAGGAGCCCTTGTGGCTGCTGCTGGGTGTTGGGAGAACTAGAGTCACTGTTGCCCCCTCTGGCCCTCTCCTTGGCCTCCCTCAGAGCTGGTCCGGGAAACCACAGCTGGCCACTTAGCCCTGCTGGTCACCAAGAACCTTTCCATGTTTCCTGGGAACCCTGAGCGCTTCTCTGAGGGCAGCATCGACGTTTGGTGGATCGTGCACGATGGAGGCATGCTCATGCTGCTGCCCTTCCTGCTGCGGCACCACAAGGTAAGTTGTGTGCGTGAGTGTATGCACGTGTGAGTGTGTGTATGCATGTATGCATTTGTGTGCATATGTGCACAACCGCAGGTCAGACTCATGGGCTCTGGTCAGGGTCAGCTTCCATGTCCTTCCTCCCCTGTAAACTCCTGGGAAAGGGTTCTGCTGACCTACTTCATTCTGAGATGTTAGGAACTGATGGTTTCTCCTCTTGCAGGTGCACTGCTGTAAAGAGAGCAATGCTTAGCCCAAGCCAGTGATGCTTTCTTTAATGGGGGACCCTGAGACCTAAGCAGGGAAGGTTTTGTAGAAAGTGGCCCCCAAGACAGAGAATTTGGGGTCTGCATGTATGTGTGAGGAGTGGGTGGGAAGAGGGGAAGGGTGAGGGGACAGGGTCTGGCCCTGGATTTCCTCATCCCATCTGGGCTGGACTTTTCTGAATCCCCTTCACCGTCTGCAGGTCTGGCGGAAGTGCAAGATGCGTATCTTCACTGTGGCCCAGATGGACGACAATAGCATCCAGATGAAGAAGGATCTGACCACATTTCTGTACCATTTACGCATCACTGCGGAGGTCGAGGTGGTGGAGATGGTGAGTCTCCAGGAGACATCGCTGGGGTTCCACCTGGCCCTCTTTCCTCTTGGCCCCAGCACCAAGTAGGGCAACCCTAACACCCATCAGCTTATAATGCTGGATCCTTTCCCCCGACCCACCTCTTAGCCTCTCACATATTCAGCCATCCCTCTCTTCTCTATAAAAGTAGCCATGTCTAGTGCTTATTATATGCCGGGCACTGTTCTATGCACTTTATATGTATATCAATTCCAACAACGACCAATGAGATAGATACAATTATCAGCATTTCCATGTTACAGATTAGGAACATGAAGTGCAGAGAAGTACAGTCATGCATTCATTGCTTAACAACAGGGATATGTTCTGAGAAATGTGTTGTGAGGCAATTTTGTTGTGTGAACATCATAGAGTGTATCTATACACACCTAGCTGGTACAGCCTACTACACACAAAGGCTTATTGCTCTTACGCTACAGACTTATATAGCATGTTACTCTACTGAGTACTGCAGGCAATGGCAACACAGTGGGAGTATTTTTGTGTCTAAACATATCTAAACATAGAAAAAATACAGTAATTTTAAGGGAACACCATTTTATGTGCAGCCTGCCATTGATGTACATACAATGGTGTTATTTGGCATATGACTGTAATTTGCCCAATAACACAGAGTACATGGTGGAGGCAGGATTCAAACCCAGGTAGGCTGGCTCTAGTGATTATCCCTGGTGATTATCCTGCAGAGCCTCTTGTCCAACCATCCACTCAATTCATGTGTCCATCCACCCATCCCTCTGTGTATTCATTAATCTACCTATGTATTCATTGAAGTATTCATTCACTCACTCTCCCATTCATTCTTGCATGTATTCATTCATTGCTTTGTTCCTTTTCTTCTTTCCCTTCTCCATTCACCCAGGTGATTAATTAATCCACTCATTCATTAGTTCATCCATTCACATGCCTGGTCCTGTGCTGGGCTGAGGAGGGAATGAGCTGCCTGCCTTGCAAGAGTATTGCCCTCTCTGCTACGTCCTTGCCTCCTACAACCCTTGATAAAATTAATGATTGGGTAGGGAAGCCCTAGGCTGCCAGAAGGACGGGGGCATTCCTTCCTTCCCTTGGCCTTTCACCTAGGCTCAGACCTCATGCTTTCCTCTGTGTTCCTCTCCCCACCCCCCAACCCCAACCTCTGTCTGCCCACAGCATGAGAGCGACATCTCAGCTTACACCTATGAGAAGACGTTGGTGATGGAGCAGCGCTCCCAGATCCTCAAACAGATGCATTTAACCAAGAATGAGCGGGAGCGGGAGGTGAGGTTGCCCTGGCTGGCCCCTGAGAGCCTCAAACTGCTGCCAGTTCTGGGTGTCAGGTTTAGGATGGCTCAGGGCTGACACTCCTGGCATTTCAACTTCACCCTCATCTCCCTGATTCCCCCAACCACACCTCCTGACACTGATCTCCCAGACAGCAGTAGTACACACTTCAGCTTCACCGCCAACCTCCCAGCCAGGAGGCAGAGGGACTTTGGTATGGGTGACAGATCTTCTCCTCTGTATGTGACTTCTGGGGCCTGAGAGAGAAGAGTGGATGCTAAATACGTATGGATGATGAGTCCTTAGGGGTGTGGGCTGCCAGTGTGAGGGATAAGGGATCATGTAGAAACCCTTAGAGAGTGGGTAACAGATGGGTGTTTAGGGATATAACTGATGTGTGGGAGTTAGGGGCAAATCCCCTAGGGTGTGATTGATGGGATCTCAGGGGTAATGGTGATGAGCCCCCCATAGGGTGTGGGAGTAAGATCTTCTAGGTGTAGGTGATGTAGAACCACCAGAGTATGGATGAAAGACCCACCCAAGGGAGTGGAGTCCTTGGGAAAATGAGTAGTGTTATCCCAGCTGGGGACAGAAGGGCTCCTGGAGGTGGGTGATAAGTTGCCCAGGGAATGGGTGGCAATCCTACACATGAGGGTAATAGAACCTTGGGTTTTGAGTCTCCCAAGGGTGGGTAATATATTTATCAGAATGTGGTTGATGGATTCTCAGGGGAATGAGTGATGGGTCCCACTTTGAGATGGGAAGGATGGATCCTCCAAGGCTGGGAGTGTTATCCAAGGGAGGTAGTAAAAATGATAAAACATGGCATGGCCACTCACCAGTGGACTGTGAGGACTGACATTGGACCATAGTGCTGGGCAGAGCCTTGTTGTGCCAAGGTTAACCCTTTTGTTGCCAGATGGAGGTCTGGGGTTCTGGAGAGGAGGTGGGGCAGGCAGATCAGTGGTGCAGTAGCTATTTGGTCTCAAATCATAGCAATATTTTAGCAACTGGTACAGTTCCAGAAAGTGCATCCTGGCTGAACATCATCTCTGGTGATAGCTCTTTGCAGGGCATGGGTGGTGACTCCCAGCAGAGCTGGCACCAATCTATGTCACTCCCTAGATCCAGAGTATCACAGATGAGTCACGAGGCTCAATCCGGAGAAAGAATCCAGCCAACACGCGGCTCCGCCTGAACGTCCCAGAAGAGACCGCTGGTGACAGTGAAGAGAAGCCAGAGGAGGAGGTGTGCAGCTGGGGTGGTTTGGCCCCAACCAGTGGGAGCAGAGCCCTTGGCCTCCAAAGGACTCAACTGCCATCTCTTCATTCATCCCTCAGGTGCAGCTGATCCACGATCAGAGTGCTCCCAGCTGCCCCAGCAGCTCCCCGTCCCCAGGGGAGGAGCCTGAGGGGGAAGGAGAGACAGATCCTGAGAAAGTGCATCTCACCTGGACCAAGGACAAGTCGGTGGCAGAGAAGAATAAGGGCCCCAGTCCTGTCTCCTCTGAGGGCATCAAGGACTTCTTCAGCATGAAGCCGTACGGGCCTGGGGGCTAAGGGCTGGGGGCTGGGGTGAGCTAAAGGGTCTTGCTCCCCATGGCAGAGCAAGAGAGCAGAAGGCATCCTGGTCTGTCAGCCTGCAGACCCAGCTCAGACATTGTCTTGGTTTCCCCATCTGAGGACTTAGGGGGTTGGGCCCCATTGCTAAGGCTCAGAATTCCCAGTTGCAGGCAGCGGAAAGGTGAAGGGTGTGGGGGCTGGCAGAGCAGGACTCAGGGCAGATGACCATGGCCCAAGCCCCCAGTGTCTTCCTCTTTTTCTGACTCTGCTCTTTTTCTTTCTCTCTTTGCATCTCTTGTGTTTCCTGAAGGGAGTGGGAGAACTTGTAAGTGCTTCAGCATTTTTTCATTCTCTCTCCTAGGATGGCCACGGTCCCTACCCTCCTCACTCTATTGTGAACCCCTAATTTGTGCCACGACCTCTGGGATCTCTGAATAGCCCAGCCTGGAGAGGTTTAGGATTGGTGGTCCTGGGCTTGCAGAACCAGTCCCCAGCAGCCCAGTTCGGGCTGGAAGGGCGACTGGCTCCAATCTTCTCTGCCGCCCCGGCTCACGCGGGTCTCCATTCCTCCTTCCTGCCGCAGGAACCAGTCCAACGTGCGGCGCATGCACACGGCCGTGCGGCTGAACGAGGTCATCGTGAAGAAATCCCGGGACGCCAAGCTTGTTTTGCTCAACATGCCTGGGCCTCCCCGCAACCGCAATGGTGACGAAAACTGTATCCTGGAATTAAAATTGGGGGAAAGAGGGAGGTGGACGTCAGGGAACCTGGGTCCTGTCCCTGGGATGGAAGAGCTGAGCTGTTCCTGCCTCCGGATCAGCACCTCGGACAGGGACACGGGCGCGAGAGGTTCCCTGGCAGCCAAGCACGACCCCAATTTCGTCGGGAGGGAAGGAGACCGGGTCTTTCTCCTTGACCGGCTCTCAGACATGGAGTTCCTCGAGGTCCTCACAGAGCACCTGGACCGGGTGATGCTGGTCCGCGGCGGCGGCCGCGAGGTCATCACCATCTACTCCTGAGAACCAGGACCTGCCACCCGGGCCCGAGCGTGCCCGGCCCGCGGCTCCGGAGCCCTCGCCGCGCCCCCCGCCGCTGTCACCGTTTACATACAGATCCTGTGCCCGTGTCCTGGCCCCTTACCCCGCTGCCTGAAGCCCGGAGGCCACGCCTGTTGGGGCTGATTCGGAGAGGGCGCCCCGCCGCGCGGAGACCAGAGCTCCTCAGTGCCGGGTTGGCCCGTGGGTCTGCGCTGCCCTTTTTCTAAGCCCGGCCTCGTCTCGCCGGAGGAGACGCTGCAATAAAGATTGGGAGAAGGCGCGGAAAGGAGAGGAGCTGGGGCCTTGGGGACCCCCAGGTAGTCCATGCGGCCCATTCCTCCCCTTCCCACGCTCGCCGCGGTCCTCGCTCTGCGCTCCTCCGGCGCTGCTCCCTGGCTCCCGGAGGCCCGGAGGCCCGCGGGGTGGGAAGGCCGCGCTTGCCGTCTCCGCCGCCCCTTCTCGCTGAGCCGTGGGGCGCGGGCGGCCAAGCCTATACATAGTGTACAGGAGACATCGCGTGTATTTTTAACGTCCCCATATTTATGTGACTAGAAGCGCAACAGACTTCTTGCCACAGTCGAGCTCTCCCGCTGGGGGCACTGCGGGGAGGCGAGGCCTCGGGAAGCTGAATTTTCCTTGACGTCCAAGAATTTGAGAGCGAAAGTGCTTTAGGCCCAGGCGGGAGTCGTGGTCTCGTTCCCTCGACACCTCCGTCCCGCTCTCGCCTCTTCGCCCTTTCCGCGCGCCCTTGGCTTCCCACCCTCCCTTCCAGTCCTTTTCCGAGATGAGGTGAGACAAGGGTCCAACTTTTCCTGGATTCGCCTCCCAGCGGACGTGAGCTTCCACTGCGGCTGCAGAGACGCGCGCAACCTCTTCTCATCGGCTCTTATGCAAGTTGGGGCCAGGATAGGGGAGGGGCGCTCCTCAAGGGGAAGAAACCGAGAGACCCGCGCCCCACCGAGGAAGCCCCGCCCCGGTGCCTTCACTGGGGAGCAGGCGTCTCTCCTCAGTCGGCTTGTCGCCTGCTCCCCGTATCCCATGGCTCCTCGCCAAAGACTGAAATTGTGGAGCTGGAGGGCGCCCCCTCCCCGGAGTTTCCTCCCTGGGACAAGTGAGGGAGGAGGGGGCCGATTCTGGTTTAGGGGCCGGACCCACTGAGATGCCCCAGAGCCGCCCGTGATGTTCCCTCCCCCGTCCCCATCTGGCAGCTCCTGCCTCACCTGGGGGACCCTGCCGCCTTCTCCGTGCTCTGGGGCCGGGCCTCGCTGCTTAGCAGCGGCCTCTAGCTCCGTCTCCCGGGGACCTGGGCCTGAGGGAGGGCTGGAGTCGCACGCGCTTTGTCCTTAGCGCCTGTCTGCTCTCCTCTAACTAGGACCCAGGGCATTTTGCTTCCCCAACTCGTCCTTGGCGCTTCCGCTGCACCAGCCTGGTCTGAGGCGTGCTCTGTCCTTAGAGAAGGGGCGGTGGCCGGGTTCCCTTCCCCTAGGGCACATTACTAAGGGGGTCAGGCACTGCATGCTCGTTCCAGCATCATCTGGGACTGGGTACAGTACCTCCAGCCCCATGGCCCTGACCTGTGCACCTAGTTAGACATCTCACCCACCTCCCAGAGCTGGGGCCACTGAGTACTCCTGACCTCACCACCTCTTTTCCTTTGAGCCCAAGGCAGAGCTGGAGCTGGTGCCACCCAGACAGGGTCAGGTGTGGCTGGGGGTAGGTTTGGAGGTCTGCCAGTTACGCCAAGTCCCCTCTGAGATTCAATCGGGACTGGATAGATTGTTTCAGGTACTCAAATCAGGAAGCTGGAGGTGTTAGACACCAGCCCCCTGTATCCTTCAGTAGACCTCCCTCTGAGAACCACAGCCAGGTCCTGCCTTCTGGGGGCCTGAATATTCCAGAGCTGATGTGGTGGGCTGTGCAGAAGGGGGCTGTATCAACACCAATTAGGGAACCAAAGTTGCACTATCTGGGCCCAGATTGTCTGGTTGGCAAGAGCAAAGTTTCCGTTGATGAAACAGACATCCCACAACAAAAACCCAAGTTTTCTGTGCTACATGTGCAATATTTGTTATGAATGTTATCACAAGTCATTCATCAAATTATCTTTATAATCACTGTAGTTAGATGTTTCATGTCCATTCAAGTGACTTTTATTCTGAGTGCAATATTTCAATAGCCTTGTAGTAATAACTAGTGTTGCTTTTGTTTTAGACGATCTATGTGCAGGGCAATGCAATGAAGTTGAAAACCCTTGTAAATAGGAGAGGTTGCAAACCAAATCAAGAGTATTTATTACTATTATTACTATTATTATTAGGCCTGCCTTTAATTTTCAGTGTAAGTGTTCAGTATTCCGCATCCTGCCTCAGTATTGATCTTGTGTTCTTTGTGCCAATACGAAAAGGAGAGGGTTGGTTCTTTCCTTTATTGTTGAATGCTCCCATTTAATGCTTTATGGCTTTTACTGTATTACTTTTTTAGACTCCCGTCTGCACAAAATGCAATAAAAATAATTTTATTATACCCTTCATGGCCTGAGATGTGCTGTTTGGACACTCCAGGGGGCCCTCCAGGAGGACCCCACACTCTTAAATCAGAAACACTGACCACCACTGACAGAAAAGATGGGCTAATGGCCCAGGTCTGGTGATCTAATTTATCTACCGATAGCTCTGGGGCCCTGGCCTGGAGAGCAGCACTATCATCTCCTAAGAGACTGGCAGGCACTTACTAGGTGTCAGGCTGCACTGGCATCTTCTAGGAGGTAGTGAGCACTTTCTAAGTGTAGGTGTCAGGCTGCACTGATATCTCCCAAGAGGCAGTGAGCACTTACTGGTGAGGCTCAGTGCTCTTGGCACGTTGGTCCCTAACTCACTGGAGGCCTGTGCCACCCACTTCACCACACCCACCCCAAGTTATTAAATGCTCTTTTTTTTTTTTTGAGACGGAGTCTCACTCTGTCGCCCGGGCTGGAGTGCAGTGGCACGATCTCGGCTCACTGCAAGCTCCGCCTCCCAGCTTCACGCCATTCTCCTGCCTCAGCCTCTCCGAGTAGCTGGGACTACAGGCGCCCGCCACCACGCCCGGCTAATTTTTTGTATTTTTAGTAGAGACGGGGTTTCACCGTGGTCTCGATCTCCTGACCTCGTGATCCGCCCGCCTCGGCCTCCCAAAGTGCTGGGATTACAAGCGTGAGCCACCGCGCCCGGCCATTAAATGCTCTTCAAGGCTCCTTCAGGTTCTATGAATTCTGCCAACTCCCTGCACAATGGGTAGAACCGAGGGTGGCAACCGAGACAAAATGAAAACAGGAAGTGCCCCCCTACCAATGGCCACTAACCACAAATGGCCTCCTCACATCCTGTTTTCCTTTCCTAGAATAAGAGGACAAGGCTGCTGACACAATGAATGTCTACCAGAAGCAGGATGTTGAACACAGCACTATAATTAGCCAACATGCTTTTGCTCTGAACTGTTATTAAAGCCTCTAACTAGGTGAGCTACCTATGAAGAGAAGGCAGGGTTCAAAGAGGTTTGAGGCCGGATCATATGCTGAGGACAAAAGAGGGCAGACCAGAGTCCTCAAGACAGGAGCCCTCACCTCTGACTTGGGGAAAGCATCCTGCAAAGAGCATATTCACACCCAAGAAAGATTAACAAAGCTTTTACTTCTTTCATTTTAATTAAAAAGTAATCATTTCATTTTATTAACAACACAAGAGTTCCAAAGAGGGAAAAAAAAACCACTATATAACACAAACAGGTCAGAACATAAAATGCTGCCATTTGGGGACCTTGAATTTTGAAACCACTGTTTGCTTAACCACTGGCAGGGACTCGGCTGAAGTCACTGCTCTCCCTCACCCCTGCTAGAGGACCTCTAGACTGTGATCCACAGGGCTTTACTGAGCACAAACCCTGGGGAGAGGGCAGCTTCCCGGGGCTCCATGTAGAACCACAGCCAGAAGCCCTCCCTCTAACAATTTCACTCTGGTACAAAAGTCGCGAACAGCCACCTATCTCGAGAACATGTCCAGCTACCAGAAGTCTGACATCAAAGTGGTCCCTACCTCCTGCTGCTCAGGAAACAGAATAAGAGTCTAGACAAAAACAAGAGCCTGGGGTTTTGAGCCAAAAGCCCAAAACAAATCACTGAAGAAACGGGTGTTCACGGCCAGAGTCTCAGAACCGACTCCATGGAAGTGCCGCTGGAAAGGGGGATGCTGACAGAACTGGTAACGGGGAAGAGTGGTGGGGCCCAGATTCACAGTTTGTGGTAACTGCTGCTGACTGAAGCTGTTCAGTCCATTGGAGATCTTCCAATGAAATGAAAACAAAACAGAAAAGAGAAAAAACAAAAAACAACCTTGGCTCAGAGAGAAAAATTCTTTTTTCTGTGGCTGCCATGGCCATTCCTCAACAATCCAGAGTGGCTGATTTATGAATCCTCGAGCAGACCCCAAACATATGCGGTGAGGGTATGATGACACTGTGCCTGCCAAGGCCAGTTTGCTTTTCTTCAACTCTAGGCAGGAGTTGCAGGCAGGAGCTTGAGCTCTGGTCAACGTGTATGAAGCTGGAAAGCCTTGGTAGGTTCACAATTAACAAAGGTGGTGGCTACTGACATGACAAATGCCATTCCAAACTTGGCTAGCTGGGCCTGGCTCCAAATCCAGTAGAAACAGGGACCAGAGAAACCCCATCAAATATAAGCCCAGACACCTGTACTGCCCAAGTGACCCCAGAGATATTTATTTTCTACAAAAAAACAAAAAACAAAACAAAACAAAAAAGATACAGTCCCAAATGCAGTATAAACTTTGTAAGGAATAAGCAACACAGCCTTGGGCAGAAGAGAGAGCAGGTGGTAGAAACTGATGACACTCGATGCCGGCCTGGGAGCACAGAGAACATCCTCCAAACAGCTCTATTTAGAACAAGTAAGTGGGAGGAGGCCAGGGGATGAGGGGACTGGGGAGAGTTGAAAGATTTAGCTTCAGTAATGCCTCTGGTAAGATCCCATGGGGGCCTGTGGCTGCCCCATCTGTGCTGTGGTCTGGCTAACCAGGTGGGAGAGAGCAGGGCCACTCTGGATCAGGGTATCCAGAGCCTTCTGTACACTTGGATTGTCAAAGTTGATACCTGTGGAAGACACGGGCCTCTGGCTAGTCATGTTGCTAGCAGGTGCCAGGCGACTGGAAGGCTGGCCAAAAAGCCCCTGGGAAGGAGCCCCAGGTCTGGGGCCCATGTTCTGAGCAGATCCTCCTTGTCCCAAAATGCTTGGAGGCTGATTGCCAGAGGCCTGTGATCTTTGTTGAGGCTGGCTGTTTGCTGCTGTGGAAAAATTCTGGTTTGGGGTGTTTCCGGCAGCAACCGAGGGGGATGCAGAGCCGCTATTAGCCGTCACTGTGCCACTATTGAAGAGGCTGAGGATTTTGGCCTGAAGCTCTTGCTGGGAGGTGGGGGGTGCAGATGGAGTGGGTGTAGCAGAGGGGAGCACTTGGCCGCTCTGGAGCGGTTGGGAGCTTGGCTGTGTCTTCAGCGAGGCACCCGAGGTCGCCCCGAGTGGTTGGCGGGAAATCGGGCCTGGAAGACAGAAGAGGGAGGTATCTGGTTCAAAGTACCCCCCAAGGGCAGGAGGCCTAGCAGCCAAAGGAAGAACAACAATCACTGAGTCACATCAATCATACAGTACACAGACGATAACATCAATTTCCCAAAGAGGCCGCTTCATGATATGTGCTGTTTACAGAAAACAATAGGCTAGTTCCCCTAGAGAACTGCTAAAAAACAAAAGGGCAGCCATCCTGGCTACCACGGAGCCAGCAATACTAGTTAATCCACCACATTAACTACAGGGATCAGCATTCAGTACCCAAATATAAAGTTATTATTAACATCATATCAGCATGGATGACCCACGGGAGAACCCAAGGGATGGACTTATTTCCCTTACCCACTCCAAAGAGCCCTGGGCCTGACACCCTCCCAACAGAGCCTGGGGATTAGAGAAATGCAGAGTCAGAACTTCACCTCGGCCCTGCCACGTAGCTCACCAGGCAGAGAGTCGGTGCTGCTCCTCATCAGCCGCTCCTTCCGCTCTCGCAGGTAGTTGATGATCTTGTCAGTCTCTTCAGCAGTGAGGTACCTGTTGTCTGCCAGCAGGTTGATGAGGCTCTGGATGGCTGGAGGGTGGCCCCCACGCACTCCCTCCTCAGGGCCTCCTCTCTCTCTTTCCTGCAGGATGGCTTCATCGGCCATCTTGGCTGCCTGTCTGGCAATCTCCTCACGTTCCTTCTCCCGGCACTCATTCTTGTAGCGCTCATAATTTCTGGCCACCAGCACCATGGCATCTGCTTGGGGCATGTTGCGATGCTCTGTAGGAGGAAATGACATGAGTTATTTTCTTCCATGACATATTTAAGTGCCCACCTGCTACACTCTGTCAAGTCTTTCCTAACCTCATACCAGCAAGAAAATCATTTTGGTGACAAAAAGCCTTGAGATTGAGAGTGGGGTGGTGTGGGGGAAGAGATGAAGGCCAGGAAGGGAAGCGAATGAACACTTTTGGTGGGGACATGCACCTTTGTATACGGCTGGTTCTTGGGGGGAATTCCTAGATCACAGACTTGTAGTAAAAACCAAAGAAACATGACACCCTCCCGCAGATTCAAACAGACCATGTGGGGAACAGCCACAGGAGGCAGGCCCAACAGCCTCTAGACCAGCAGCAGGAGGCCAACAGGCCCCTCTGGAAAGCAGGGCTCACCACTGTGCTCCTCAGGACAGAGCTGGCCTACCATTTTTTAATTCATCAGTTCAGAAGTCATAGATTAAGATCAAACTGTGACCCGAAATAACCTCCTCTCCTCACCCATGGGCAACATGCTTTACTGGGTAGTGAGAGGACTCCTCAGAACTTTTGTACTCACACATCTTGAGGACTATTCCTCAGACAAATGACCCACTGGAGATCCTTATGTAATTTATGGTTATGGGGGTAATGGGTGAGGCAGAGAGATCCTGAGTATGGTGGGAAAAGGGTTAAGTCTGTGCTGTAAGAGTGAGGAGCATGGTACCAGCTGGTGGAGTCTTAATCTTCTGGGCTCAATGCATGAAAAGCTACTTCTGAGGAGGACTTCGAGAACTGGGCCTGGGCCTCTACAGGGTCAGGGCCTCTTAGCCCCTCTGGTTACTTCTCATAGCCCTTCTGGTTACTTCTCCAGCACACTTACAAAAAGGATCCTAAATGCCTGTTATATTCTCTGTCCTCCATTAGAAATCTGGGCAAAGCAAAAATTTTGTCGCATTCAGTGGAGTACATGGCAGAGGTGTGCTGGAGCCAGATCTCAGTGGCAAGAGCCAACTGTGTATATTTCTTTCCAACTCTCCCTTCAGTGACTTCATGTTGGTGGCTTGAACTGAAACATGGTGGGAGTATTTACACCATGGAGATCAGCAAATGCTATGAACGCCCTCCCCCCACACTGGAACTTGTTGTTAAACGTGTGCTAGCACACCACTGTATATACCTAGTGGCTAAATATAGTGTAACAGAGATCCACTAAGAAACTATCAGATAAATAAATGACTATGCAAGACTCTTCCATGGTACTTAAGAGAAGGGCCCTACCACATAGGAACCGAGATATAAGAGTCATTTGCCCAAAACCTTCTTCTGAGTAAGGCATAAAGAACTAATAATGGACTAGTGACTGCCTCTGGTATTTTGACCCACTTAGGCCTCCGTACCTTGCGGGGTTCCAAACATGATGTTGACTGTGCAGGAGCGGTGAATCTGGTGTTGCTGGGTGATGACAATAGCAAAAGGAGAACCTCCCCTGCTAACATCCTCCAAGGCTTGTGACAGTGACACTTCTGTGTTAAGGAAGATCAAGTCCACTACCATGCCCAGGTCTCGCACCTTCCGCCCCACAGACTCAGCATAGTCTCTGTAAAAACAAGTAAGATCCATATGAGCGACCAACTCCAAATCTGCATCGTTGTGTCTCAAGCCAGTTGTGTGTGTTCCTACCGAGAACTCAAACCCTAGTCTACCCCAGTACCGTATTCAGGATCCAAGGATCTAGACCAATACTCTCTCTCTACCCTGGCTCAGAACGGTTGTGACTTGCTTGAGATCACATCAGAAGTTGCCAGTAGCACAGTATGATACCCAGGTCCTTCTCTTGATTCTCTAGCCCCGTGGTCCTTCCTTAACACCATCCTGCTCCCTAAGACTTATGGCACTTATCTCTTTTTGGGTAGGCTGCATAACACAGTGGGAAAATCATGGGCTTTAATGCTAGAAACATGGGTTTGGATCCCAGCCCTTAAAATTTATTTGCAAAGTTGTGAAGCTTAAGCAAGTCCATTTACCTCTTACAAACATCAGTTTCTTTACGAATAAAACAGGAGTAACATGGCTCAGTTCACATGTCATTTCTTTGACCTTCCCTCCAATCTAAATTAGATCTCTGACATTCTCTTCTCATAGGACTCATCACCTGTATGCTTTTGTCACCTGCCCCATTAGGGTGTAGGCTCCACCAGTGGAATGAGGCTATACAGCCCCAATACCCGCTATCCACCATACATATAAAAGATTTGCTGAATGCTCCTTTATATGATTACTGTGAAGATTAAAAATAATTTATGTAAGGCGCCTAGTATGGGGTAGTACACAAAGTAGGTGCTCAGAAAATAACAGCTATTATCATGTGTCCAAAAAAGCTCTCTAGAGTTAAAAGCAGCATCTATCATTGAACAAGACAGCCAAGAGCCTGTGAACTCTGCCTACTGCTTGGTGTCTCAACACCTATTTCCCTAGTCACTGCCTTGAAATTAGCTCTTTAACCCCAAACTGCTAGAAAATACATGAAGTTATTTACTTAGTACTACCTGGGGAAAGGGAACATAGCTACTGCCAAGCCTGCAAGCTGCTATACTCCTTTCTGCTTCTCTGCTCTGCCTCTTCAAGGAGAAAATGTATAACAGGGATGCAGTGAAACAACGCTATGAGCCCTAGCTTGGTAACATGGTCATGTAACAGTTCTGCAAGGCCACGGCACTTCACAAAGACTTGGTTCTTGGCTGACAAATGCAGAGGCGTGTCTCCCAAAGTACTGGGCATTTGGGTTGTCCCATGAAGGGATTATACACTACTCTGCTTGACCAGCGCCTATACCCTCTTCCACTCTCAGTCTGCATGGTTCCACAGGGCTAATCCCACCTCTAGCTCTTGGGATGGGAACATGACTTAGCCCTGGCCAATTAGAACATCCAGCACCCCTGCCAAAGTGACAGGCTCAGGGATGGGAAAGTGAGTCAGGTCAATCTAAGAAGAATTGCAGAACTTCAGGTGGAAACACTGGGAAAGAGAAGCTCTCTTTCCACTCGGCTTGCTAAGCTAAGAAGACACACGTTTAGGGCCAGTGCCATTCTGCCTCTTCAAGCACAAAACCTGCCTGAGAACAAAGGCAAATCTGAGGAAAGCAGTGCTTAGAGACTAACACAGAGACCAATTTTGATGACATGGTTTGACCCTGGATGTGGCCGTGCCTCAACTTCCCAGTTACTTTCTGCTTAGATGAAAAATGTCCCTTTTGGGCTCAATTTGAATTGAGTTTTCTGTCACCTATAACTGAAAGAACCCTGGCTAA
The DNA here is from genome assembly GCF_009828535.3 of Hylobates moloch. Taxonomy (NCBI): domain Eukaryota; kingdom Metazoa; phylum Chordata; class Mammalia; order Primates; family Hylobatidae; genus Hylobates; species Hylobates moloch. Next base: position 14,707,193 of record NW_026652296.1, on the reverse strand, counting down.
CAGAGCACTGCAATGCAAGAATACACAGCTCAAATTCAGTGGATAGAGGTGCTAAACAGGAGCCTGAATTTCTCTGACTCTTCTCCTTACTGGGGAGAAATATCTAAGGGTTCTTACTTTGTCTGTTTGTTGACCACAATCACAGAACAATCAACGGGCCTTTCGGCATCAAAGCGTCTCTGGATTTCCTCAAAATACTGACGATAAAGCTCTTCTCTACGCCGTTCCTCACGTTTCAAACGCTCTGCAAAACACCACCAGAGTAAACTGAAATAAGGACTGGATCCTCATTTTAAATCTTGAGCTACTTGTAGGCAAAGGTCATAATACTCTGAATCAATCCTCTGGTCTATCTCCTAAAAACAGCCAGTATTAATATTTTTTTACTATTATAAATTAACCAAAATGTAATGCTGGATTAAAGGGCACGGCCATTTTAATGCTGCATCTGATACTTACTGCCAAGCTGCTCCCTGGGTAGGCTGGTACTAATTTATACCTCCACAGAGGTAGATCATCTAGTGCCTATTTCTCCACACCTTAGTCAACAGTGGGTATTGTCATTCTTTTTAAGTCTTGCCAACTTGACAGATAAGAATAGTATTCATTATTATTCTAAACTGCATTTTTGCTTTTTTTTGGAAAAAAAAGTAGTAAAGTTTAAAATTAAAAATTTAAAAGTTCTTTTTTTAAAAGCAAAATCAAGTAGTAAAGTTTAAAATTAAAAATGAGATTCTTTTTTTTTTTTTTTGTGACAGAGTCTAGCTGTGTCTCCCAGGTTGGAGTGCAGTGGCGCGATCTTAGCTCACTGCAAGCTCCGCCTCCCGGGTTCACGCCATTCTCCTGCCTCAGCCTCCCGAGTAGCTGGGACTACAGGCGCCCGCCAACACGCCCGGCTAATTTTTTTTTTGTATTTTTAGTAGAAACGGGGTTTCATCGAGTTAGCCAAGATGGTCTCGATCTCCTGACCTCGTGATCCGCCCGTCTCGGCCTCCCAAAGTGCTGGGATTACAGGGGTGAGCCACCGCGCCCGGCCAAAAATGAGATTCTTAAAGATTTCAACTTGGCCAGGTATGAAATAATTTAAGAATCTTTAAAGATGTATTGAGAAAAACCAGGCTTTAAAAAGACATGTTTGTCTTCATTTAAAAAAGAGATGCTATTAGGTAAAAGTTATAAAAAAACCAAAAACCTATTTTGCACAGATAATGCTGGTCAGTAGGCAAAAAACAAGCACTTAATGTCTTCAGCTCCAATCTTTTGTTCATTTTTCTCTTTTTTTTTTGAGACAGGGTCTCACTCTGTCACCCAGGCTGGAGTGCAGTGGCACAATCACAGCTTGCTGAGACCTCAACATCCTAGGCTCCAGCGATCCTCCTGCCTCAGCCCCCCGAGTAGCTGGGACTACAGGTGTGCACTACTGCACCCAGACAATTTTTGTATTTTTTTGTAGAGATGGGGTTTTATCATGTTGCTTAAGCTGGTCTTGTACTCCTGGGCTCAAGTGATCTGCCGGCCTTGGCCTTCCAAAGTGCTAGGATTACAGGCGGTGGCCACAGTGACCAGCATTTTGTTCATTTCTTATTGCTGGAATTTCATATTTATTTCTTCTTGTTGGATGACTAATCCAGATGATGGTACTAATTTGCATCTTAAAAATCATTTTCAAGCCAAATGCTCTTTACCCACTAATAAGCTACTTATATTTCTTCTTTTTATACACTGCTTGGCCAAGGCACTAGCCCTTTTTCAGATGGGGTACTGGTTATTAGTTTCCTCTCTCTTTTGTAAAGTGTTCTATCAATAATAGGAATAGACTGTTTCAGCTACTTTACCTTTTGCACGAGACTGACTTTCTGGGCCTGGAGGGCCTCGTCCATCAAAGCTATCTCTGTAACGGTCAAAATAAGAGTCATCCTTTCTCCTGCAATAGTCATCCATTCGTAGGTATCGGTCATAAGAGCCTTCTCTCCTGAAAAGTTAAGGAAATTTTCATAAAGATAAAACTGTGTCCTATCCTGAAAAAATCACCTAGAGAATTCTTTGGGATTAGACAAACGAGGTTTATATCTGGGACTCACTGCATTATCAGCTCTGTGGCTGTGATAGTTAACCTGTCTCACAAAATGATGAACGGAGATGATGCACAGAAAGCACTTAGCATAGTCTTTGGCGTATATTAAATGCAAAATAACTGGCAGGAATTATTGATATTAGTTTTGAGGAAACATTACATGTCCCTCCCTTGTGCTTTTTAAAATTATACCTAAATGTATATAACAATAATTTGCCATTTTAACAATTTTTATTTATTATTTTTATTTTTATTTTTTTAGTAGAGATGGAGTTCTGCCATGTTGCCTAGGTTGGTCTTGAACTCCCGAGCTCAGGCAATCTGCCCACCTTGGCCTCCCAAAGTGCTGGGATTACAGGCGTGAGCCACTGCGCCTGGCCTAACAATTTTTAAGTATACAATTCAGTGGCATTATATTCACAATGTTGTGCAACCATCACCATTATCTATCTAAAATTTTTCATCACCTCAAACATAAATTCTGTATTCGTGAAATAGTAACTCCCCTCTCCCCAGCTACTGGTAATCTTTAATCTATTTTCTTTCTCTATAAATGTGCCTATTCTTGATATTTCATATAAGTGAAATCATAAAATATTTGTCTTGTGTCTGACTTATTTCACTTAGCATAATGTTTTCAACGTCCTTCATGCTGTAACACAGATCAGAATTTCATTCCATTTTATGGCTGAATGATACCACATTATATGAATACACCACTTAAAAACAAATCCACACAGTGGCTTACACCTGTAATCTCAGCACTTTGGGAAGCCAAGGCGGGAGGATACCTTGAGCTCAGGAGTTCAAGACCAGCCTGGGCAACATAGTGAGACTCCATGTCTATACAAAAAAATTAGCCAGGTGTGGCGGCATATGCCTGTAGTCCCAGCTACTTGAGGGGCTGAGGTGGGAGGATTACTTAAGCCTGGGAGGTCAAGGCTGCAGTGAGCTGTGATCATGCCACTGGACTCCAGCCTGGGAAACAGAATGAGACCTTGTCTCAAAGAAAAAAAAAAATCCATTAATCTGCTGATAGACATCTGGATTGTTTTTACTTTTTGGTTATTGTGAATAGTACTGCTATGCATATTCATGTACAACTATCTGAGTCCCTCTTTTCAATTGTTTTGAGTGTATACTCAGGAGCAGAACTGATAGATCATATGGTAATTCTATGTTTAACTTTTTAAGGAACTGCCAAACTGTTTTCCATAGTGGCTATACCAATTTGCATTCCTACCTACAATTTCTGAGGGTTTCAATTTCTCCATACCTTTCCGACACTGTTATTTTCTGTTAAAAATGTTTAAAATCATTCATACATTCAGCAAAATTTATTGAGCAGCAGGACATCTACCACTTGATAGTCACTAGAAATAAAAGGCTGATAAAATTACTGCTCTTACAGAGCTTTAGTTTAGCAGAACATACATAAAAAGAACTCAGGAAAAAACAAGCAGAGTAACTACATATGTACCTGTACATAGGATCTCGGGAGTCTCTCATGTCTCTGTATCTGTCGTACATGGGGTCTCGCTGATCTCGAAAATCCCTAGAGTCTCTTAGATCACGAAAGTCTCTAAGATCCCTCACGTCCCGAACGTCGCGCACACTCCTGCTGTCTCTGTGATCCCGCAAGTCTCTACTATGTCTGTGGTCCCGCAAGTCTCGGGGGTCTCGAATGTCTCTGCTGTCCCGGGCATCCCGGCCATTTCTGCCATCCCTGGGCTCTCTCCTTGGACTTCCTCGAATTGGGGATCGATCACGCCTTGAATCTCGACTGTCTCCAAAGCCATATGGATCCCTGTGGGAGGTAGCAAGAAAACGCTAAGACAAAGAAATTGAAAGTAGCCAACCCATCAGCTCTTCATGAGAAAGCCCCCACCCTCCAAGCATTTTTCTCTAAAACAGGGCAGCCGAACAGAACATGACTAAACATTTAAGGCCAGTCATCCATCTGGTCAGCAACTAGTCTAGAGGTTCCACAATCTCAAAAGATTAGGACATCAAAAGAATGCATGACCAAAAACTGAAGGTTTTGACTGGATAAGTATTCATCAGGCTTTCAAAGTGAAAGTGTCTTTCCACCAGACTTGCTTGAAAGACTTTACAAGGGTAAAAAGTTGGAGGGACAGAGTAAGGAGGCAAGACTCATGAAGAAAAAAAGAGCGAATGGCACAATCTTATAAAAGTGATCAAAGGAACTATCTTTAAAGTATGGAAAATTCACTTGAAGCATCTGGGCAGGATAATAAAATTAAGGGGAAAAAAGTACTATAAGATACATAAAGTAAAAGATCAAGAACAATGTTTCTCTGTTTTGTCAGGGCTATTGAGTAGTGGTATCTCTCAATCTGAGGGTTTACGTAGAACCTGATTCCTTTTTGCTCAAGATGGTTTAAAAAAACAAAAAAACAAAAACAACAACAACAAAAAAACAACCTGAACAGTGAAGTCACAGATATGCTTGGTCTGCTCGGACTCAATGTTCTTCATGAGACGTTTCAACCCACTGGAAACTCCTCTTCCACATATTTAAAATTAAAAACTTCTTACCCCAACCTCATCAGTCCCATTCCCCACTTTTCCACTTCTGACAAAATCATCTTTCTACTTATCAAGTTTTAAGTTCTTGAATATTAACTACGCTTTTTCCTCCCCCATCCCAATAGTCACTTGTGTCCCGTTCACTTTTTCTTTCCATTCCCATTGGATTTGTAAGTCCAATCCAAGCCCTTATTTCTATTCTGACACCAGTAAGTTTCCAAAACACAAAATTAAAAATCAATCTACTCGCTTTCAATTCATTCAACACATAAATACATTAACTATCCTAAAATGCCAACTTCTATGTTAGAAAGCCTAATAAATCTGACACCTATCATCTCCCTCTCATTTCTAATTCAACCTCCTCAGTTCTACTTAATTCTTATGAGATAACTCACAAGACATAATCTATTTCAATATTTTTATGATTTCTATACTTGCAATATTTTTCCTGCACTAATCCAAGTACCATCCAATCCACACAGGCAAGTTCATGTCCCATGTCTTCCAAGAAACCTTCCCTACCCTTCCTAACTGCTGATCTCTTCTGCTCTGCTCACGGCACTTTCTATCTGTATTACTCATCTTGATCTGACATTTACCTTTTTACAACAATGTCTTATGTCTGACCCGCTTTAAGGATTACCTTCTCCGTAAAACCTGCCCTGAACTCTTGACCTTCCCCGACAAACATGCTCCTCCTCCAGTCCTTCCCATCTCAGTAAATGGCACATCCAGCTACTTAGTTACTCAAGCCACGAAACTGGATGTCATCTTTCCCTTAAAGCCTCATCCTCCCTTCCAACCGCATTTCCAAATTTTCTCCATTCTTTCCAAGTTCTGCCCACTTTCCTTTACCTTCTTTGGCACTACTGAAGGCCAGTGCATAATCATCTCACCCTCAAACCACAGCAAGAGCCTTCTAAAGCAGTCTCATTTCTGTTTTTGCCTCTTTTCAAATCTTTCTCCAGAAAGATCACTCTACAGTGATCTTTTACATATGTAAAACCCTTCCCTGGTTTCCCACAGTATGTATTTATTTATTTTTATAGGGATGAGATCTCACCTATGTTGCCCAGGCTGGAGTGCAGTGGCTACTCACAGGTGGGATCACGGAACACTACAGCCTTGAACTCCTGGGCTCAAGTGATCCTCCTGCCTCAGTCTACCAAGTAGCTGGAACTACAGATGTGTGCCACTGTGCCAGGCTCCCACAGTATTTAGAATTCAATCTACAACCTCTACCAATGCCATGAAGGTCCTGTATAATCTTGGCTCCTGTCTTCTCTAACCCTGTCACACCCTCTCCCTAGTTCACCACTCTTTGCCACACTGGCCTTTCAGCTATGACTAGCCAGCGTCTTTCCTGGTCCCTTTACGTGAGTAGCAGGAACAGATCTATACTCATTTTCCAGGTCTCAGCATATAAATATCCCCTACTCCCTGATTCTGTTAGATTCAATCAGTTTACCTTCTGCCCCTAAAATTCTCTCATAGCATTTTGTTTTTACTTTTGTCATTTATCACAAATTGACATTACATATTTATTTAATGTGTCTGCCCTACCAGACTACAAGCACCACAAGGACAAGAACTATGTCACTTTGATTCTGTACTACAAACCCACCTATGTAGAACAATGTATGTTATATGACAGATGCTGTATACATATGTTGAATGAATCTTGCTCCAGTACAAACTTCCGTAACTGCACTTACCACACTGTTCTGTAATTATTTGTTTACGTGGCTTCCCTACCAAATAAGAAGTTCTCTTGAAGGCTTTGTAGCTCTAGGATACAGCATAGGAGTTCAGTAAATGTTTAATGAATTGAATTATTCTACTAAATAGTAAGCCTCTCAAGAGCAGGCAACATGTTTTGCTCATATTTTTGTCATGTACCATGGTTACACACATTAGGTATTCATCACGATGTCATCAGCTTGTGGAAAACCTCACCTCAGCCACACAGGCACAGCAAAAACAATTTAAATGCCAATTTTGCTTCCATGAAAAATATTTGTTATATATTTTAAGGTTCACCAGCATTCCTGACTTGTGGGAGCAAACATATCGTAGATCAGGGACTTTAAATGAGGATAGCTAAGCATTATTTTTCTAATTAGAATAAAGTGAAGACTAACCCAGATTCTTACTTCAACTTTCCTTATTATATCATATAATCCTCCTAACATGCAACATCTGATGTAGCGTGTAATGTGGGCAAACACTCAAGATCCAAAGAGAAAGGACAACTGCAAAGTATTTTCGGATTAATGATCGGCAGATAAACCTGCCTTGGGGAGCAAGAAGTAGTCATTAGAGGTGGAATCCAATTTCAAGTGTTCTTGGCAATCAGGGCTGAGATATCATGATTCTGACAGACCACAGACCACACACAGAGCCCTGGGCTGGTGGAAATGGGAGTGGGGCATGTCATAACATGCTATTTACCACCTTAGGAGTATTATAAGTGCTATGTTTGGTCCTCATTCTTTTGAATCCATTGAAAAACCTTACTTACCTGTCGGAGTCCATCCCTGCAAGTTGACTAAAACTCTAGATTTGCAAAGTCTGGGTTCAATCTTCCAGTTTGAGAGGGCAAGCCCCTCCCTTTCCCTCAAATAATCTGAAGTCCATGTGCAACAAAACTACTAATTCCCTCTCAAGTGCCTTCAGGGTAAAAACGTAGAAGAGGTGATATTCACAAAAGGAAAAAGAACCAAAGGCATCGTGTAGGGACAAATAAGATAATAATTTTCTCAAAAGGAAAGGCAAAGTCTTTTTTCCTTTCTCCAAAACATAAACACTATGGTAGACTGCTGTTCTTCTGGAGACAAAACAAAACAAAAAACCCTTTAGGGTTGCTTTAGGACCCAAACAAAGAACTCCTCAGAACAAAAGGGCTCCTGCTGCTGGCCCCAACATATTTTTCAAAACAAGACTACAGCTAACAAAAATGCAGTAGTATGCAGGAATCAAAGTGCAAGAAGACAAAGCTTTCTGTGGGAGATGGTGGACCTCAGATGATAGAATCAGGTTTCTGGAGCATAATAAGGTTAACAGTATCATCCTACAGCACCAGAGGTGTTTTACTAAAGGAACCAAATGCAGCATACCCTCAGGTACTACATCACTAGAGGATAAAAAGAAACTGAACAGTGGTTAAATTTCAGCACTGGAGTCCACAAACTGAAGGCAGGTGGCAAACACAACTAAAATTCTGCTGTAAATTCCTTATCTATTCAGCAGGGGGAAAAAGGCAAATACTCTTTGCCTTGAGAGGAATATAGTCACATTTCTGGGAAACATTTGAGAGGTAAGGGCGAAAAGGGTGAAGGGGAAAACAATGGCTCTGGTGGCAAGTGATAAGCTTCTGGTAGAATGTGTCTCTTCCTGAGGACTAAAGGGGTGTGCAGAGCACCAGGCATTTGACAGCCTACAGAGTAGGAACTGATAGATGATCATCTTGGAAAACTGTGATGGACTTTGAATTTCTCTTTGGCAAGAGACTGAAACTTCACATCCAGGATGGTTTTCTTCGGCTTTGGTTCTACAGACGGTCAGGGAGGAAGACCCCTGTCTTTTTCTTTCTTTTCTGCAACGGTCAGCATCTCCTTTCTTCCTTTCTGTTCACTGGAATGTCTTCCTTGGGAGGGCCAGCCTCTTTCTGACCCTGAAAAATCCTTCATTAGCTCTTCAAACTTCTGTTACAGATATACTGTCCACAAATATCATCATCTAAATGGCTGGCTGCTGTATGATGTTGATCCTCCACCAGGAGGGCTTCATGCTACTGTTAGAAATGGAGACAACAGACTTGTCCAGAATATTGCCATTAGGTAGAGGTAGGATATGGGGGTGCAATGAGATACCACACCTCACAGACCCAAATTTTACACATGTCCATGCTTTTCCTTAGGAAGCACTGACGACCTTCTCCAGCACAAACAGAACTTTCTTATTGGTAGAGGTGGCAGTTGCTGAGAACTGATGACTTCTTCAAGTGTTACTGCAGAGGTAATCACAACCTGGAATTTCTTTGTGGCCCACCTAGAGCAAGGGCTGTCTCACACCCAAGGAGCAAGCAATAATCAAAGGCATTAACGCTCTGTGGATAAGCAGAAAGCATTTCTGGTCATATAAGAAACTTGTCTACAGCCAGGTTATTTCTGATGAGCCGATACCCAATGACTTTCACCAAAGAGATACCAGGTTTAACATCTTTCACAAATATATGGGGAAAAATCCTCTGCAGAGCTTTGGATGCAGACAAGTTAATTCTATTTGTTCTTCTTTAAGTCATTCAGAAGTACAGTCTTACTTCTGGTACCTAGAGGCCACGTCTGCATAAAGATATGCTACAAGATCTGGACTGTCAAGGTGTTGAGCTGAAGATGGTAATTGAGACATCTAAGGCATGACCGGAATCATGATCCTGTCTTTGAAGAAGGACTAATGCTTAGTACAGATGCTTGACAACTTGCATGGTAACTATGCAAGGTACTCACAGAAGTTCAATGAAGTGGCTCTCAAAAGTTAAGATGATAAGAATTCAGGCTGAAATGTGATCCAGAGTAGAGATTCCTCATGCAGAGTTCTGTGCTTGGCTGGGCCAATACTGTCAGAATTATATACTGACAGCTGGAGTCATTAGGGAGGCATATTACTGAATAGAGAGCAAAGCCAGCAGAACTGTGGTTTACTGAAACATTTGAAGAGGTGACAATCCTGTGAAAACTCCCAAAGATACCTACGTTAAGTCCAGCAAAACAAGGTGTCATAAAGGTCTTGCCAGTATGCTTATACTAATATTCTTATTAAACGTAGAAAGCGCTAAAAATGTAGAGGTATAACTTAAGTAAATATTTGCCATAGGTAGTGTTTTTTTTCCCCTGTGAATGATGCATCCCCTATGGCTGGGGGCACACAAAATGATTAGGGCTGCCAAATAAAGGCAGTTTGTTGTTGTCAACTATTGATACATTTGGAGTTATCTCAAGGCTTTGACTGGAAGCATGCACCCAAAGGAGGAGGTACCCAGTGTTCACCCTCAGTTAAATGATTTGCCCCTTCCAGGTTAATTACTTGCCCATCTTGCCTACTCTTTGCAATTTATGTCTGCCCTATTGGTATATCTTAAGAAATAAAGTATGATCAGGACAGTAATTAAAATGTTAGTGCTATTTTGAATACAATGTTAAACTTGTCTTTTTTTTTTAAGGTAAAAAACTGGGATTTTGAATACAATTTGTCTTTTTTTTTTTTTTTTAAGGTAAAAAACTGGGACTCTTAGCTCGGTTTTTAGATGGGTTTACTAACTGTGACCATCATTCTTCCCTGAAGCAAATAAACACGACCGTATGAACTTCATCATGTTAAATAACATGCTGAGGAACCCAGCTAGGGAAATATCACCAAGGGGAAGACAGATTGTTAATGGAATTTGAATTAGCCTAGCTGTCCCTCCTGTTGATTGTAAATAAAGCAGTAAGTCACTGCCCTATCCACACCACCAAATGACCTCATTTTACAATTGATTTCTGAGGAAGGTGATATTTTAAAAGGCATACAAAGGTGACTTGTATATTTATATAGTTGGTAAGGAGCTCATTTTATTTTTTGAGACAGGGACTCACTCTGTTGCCCAGGCTGAAGTGTAGTGGTGTGATCACGGCTCACTGCAGCTTCAACCTCCTGCACTCAAGTGATTCTCCCGCTTCAAAGCCTCCCCAGTAGCTGGGAGTACAGGCAAGAGCTACCACGCCCGGCTATTTTTTTGTAGAGATGGGGTTTTAAAACGTTGCCCAGGCTGGTCTCGAACTCCTGAGCTCAAGTGATCCGCCCACCTCGTCCTCCCAAAGTGTTGGGATCACAGGTGTGAGCCACTGTGCCTGGCTAGAGGCTCATTTTATAAGGCCCTCTCTAGTGTTGTCTGTATGTTTGTTTGTGCGGGGACTATTATTAAAAAAAAGCATAAAACTATTTCTAGATTGGGGTGAATTTATATTTTTAATTTAATGCTCTGGCAAGGGCTATTACTGGGTTCCAACCAGGGAAGCTGGTCATTCCCCAACACTGCAATGTTTGTTGAATATCTACAATCAACTGGAAATGTTAAAAGCATTTGGTTAAGTATCATTAACAGGATGATATAAAATACCCTTCTCAATCCATAACAGAAACAGGATCTATTCTCTATTCTGCAATGTGGCTTGTTTGTTGTTGTTGTTGTTTTTGCCTGCAGAAATACACAGACATTATCCAGAGATCACCAAGTATCATGGAGACAACAGAGAAGGGGAGGATTTTACTAGTGGAGTCAGTGTCTTTTATAGTTACAAATTCCACACTCCTGGTAAGTCACCAGGAAACACATACGTTAGCGCTCTTTGGAAATTGGATACACACATCTCCTTTCAAGCCACCTGGCAACTAAAGATTCCAATGGGAACCCTGTACTTCTGACCATTAGATGCAACTCTTATCCACCTGTATTCCATTCTGTACTGGGACAATAAGGAGCAATACAGATAGGACTGCCCAAGATCTGTGGCATGGTTAGATGAAGGCTAATGAAAGTAGACATTATACGGAACTGCTGAAGTTCTGCAGGATTTATGTTCTTCAGGATACTCACACATACACACAAATCAACCAACAGAGTATTTACCTGCAAGCTGCAGGCATTCCTTAGAGAGAACAGACAGAATACCAATTTACATGTCCACTTCCGCAGTGAAACCAACGAATGGCCAGGGAATCCATATGACAGCTGTGGTATATAGCTGTAGCTATGGTATTGGATTCAACTCTGCTGCACAGGCAGAGTGGACAAAGACTCCAACTGAATGAAACCAGCAGCATTACCTTGCCCTTAGGGTCTGCTTAAACTCTGCAGAGTGGGCATGCGTAATCTATTCCCGGTAGCTAGAACTTCACATCCAAGTACGAGTATATACATGAAACACACAGCGGACATTCTTTCATATAAGTAGGTAACAAAATACAGGTGTTTCTGTCCAAAAGCAGGACAGCTCTATGTTATGCGTAATGCTCAGTTAGTTGGGTTCACAAGGTGACCAGTGGAGCTACCAGTACAGACGAGGATTCACTGTATGCAGCACTGTCCAGTTCACTGTAGGAAATGCAGTTTACTGTGGTACGTAGTTTAGTTATGTTTCTGGGGAAAATTGGATTTTTTACTTAGAGGCAAGGCAAAATCCATTAATCCATTTGGGCCTTGAAGAGACACCAGATATGAAATATATCATTCGTATGAAATATATCATATCTGTCTGCCCTCTACACAAAACTGCATCCACTTGTGTGCTGTTATGGGGCCAGAACAATTGAATACAGTATCTTTATTTTTGGTGTAAATGGTTTCATTAATAAAGCTCTTCTTTGAGAGAAGGGACCAATTTAATGTGTATATTGAGGGTACACACCAGGATTATCTCTTTTGTATACACTGGAAAGAAGAATACATTGGGAAAACACCCTCGATTTCCGTGAAAGCTAAGAAAAAGGGAGACCTTCGAGAGCTGGAGTGTTTTGCCCTTTTTATTTCCCCTCAAACAGGTAACCCAAGTATGTGAGCAAACAGGGGATCTGCAGCACAGGCACAGCAGCAATCTCTCAAGCAGCACTTCCCGTAAACCTGGGTTAACATCTGGACCGGCAGCCATTTGGAATGAAGAGTCGAATCTCTGCTGCCCACTGCAGTGCAGCATGGCATACACCAATGACTCTGGGGCACTCCTTCTGCTCTGGAGGCTCCCAATGACACGTGAGCTGGGGACAGACAGAGGTTTATCCTCTTCCAATTGCCTGCAACTCATGTTGCAAGCTGAACTTGCTGGATTTGCCACCGAAAACACAAAGCTTCCTCTGTATCTCCTGATGTATGTTTAAAAAAAGCAGCAAGGCCCTTCACACAGGGTTCATGTTCTTATTGTTTGCTTGAGCGTTTCACTTGTTGGGGGGAAGAAAAGACCTTTGGTGAACGAAGCTGGGCTTAACTCCCCAGAGCCCAACTCTCCCAAGGTAACTCACGGCTTCAGGGTACTTTACCTTCGTGTGGGGCTGGGTCTTGATGGAGCCGTATTCATATTTCTTCTTTCCGCTGCCTTATTAATATCTGAAAAGAATAATCAACCCATCTGTTCAATGCTACGGAATAAAAACAAGATCATCAGCACATTTCAAATGAAAGCAACAACAACAAAAAACTACAATGACAACCAGATGGTGTAAGAAAAGCCATTCAGCAGAGACACACTGTCACTTGGGCAATTTTTATTATTGAGTTAAGGTAGTACATTGTCACGGCTTGATAAGAAATGTCCCTTCGTTTTCTAGTTAACACGCAATTTGTCTTAAACTAATTTCGTCAATACTTTAACACCCTGCCAAGACCTAGGCCTGACACATTCCCTCCAAGGGGAGGAAAAGTTTGTTTTCTAAACTCTTAGAAAGCAGCTGTAAGATTCTTTTTGTGAGGAAGAAAGTGGGGGGAAGATAAGGAGAGTTTAAAAAACAAAAGAGCAAAGGCAAATAATTCTATTTTATGTTACTAAGAAGTAATAGCTGGATTTCATTGTCTTAAAACTTCCAATATCCCATGAAGCAGGGCCTCCTGTTAGTGTGTCTTGTGTTGAATTCCACTGGATAGAATCTTCCAGAATAACATGCAGGAAAGAAAATTATTATTATTTTTAATAAACAAAGAATATGACCTGTTAACATCTACAACCTTCACAGACAGATAACCAAGAATAAGGACTGGTATTTGGTATAGTAGGGTTAGGTAATAAAACACTCCTCATAAGTTGTTTTCATTAGAGAAGGCTGGCATACAGAACTAGATATGGGAGAAAAGTAGAATCACGCAAGCTTAAAGAAAAGCAAATTTGTATAGCTAAAGCCTGCTTTGCTAAAAACAAAGAATACCTGCTTTACAAAAATTGAAGTGAATAATAAAGACCATGTATTAAGAAATCTACGCCCCAAAATAATACCTGACAATTTTCATGACTTAAAGGTAAATAAATACATTACAAATTTCATACTTCAGATGAATTAAGAAATAAAACTGCTTTCTGCTGCAGTATAGTTTGTTCCCTTTTCCGTATTAAACAATTAATAGTGTTATCTAATGACATCAAACAGTATTAAGTACTCACATAATTCGAGTGCTTTAAAATAATAATTATGTATTTTAAAAATCCCAACCAGATTCCCAACACATGAAAGACCACAGCAATAACAAGAAACTTAGAGGTCTGGTAGAGATTTTATGCTGCTATGTTGCCTTTGAGTTCCTGTTCAAATGAGGGTAATCTTCAATTCCATTTTAAATCAGAAGTCTCTAATTTGTCTAGAAAAATGGCTTCTGACAAAACTGAAGATAATATAAAGCTAAATAGTGAAGTATATCTTAAATTGATTCTTACCTTTTCAATTAAGCAGACACAAGATATAATCCCTTTATTTTAAAAAAACCTGAAAATATTTTCTATGTAATACTTTGCCAGTAATATCTGACCATAGCTTTGCTACTGCATGCAGTACTTTCACAATTTACAAGTCTTAAAGTTTATAATGGTCTAAATTACAAATTATATAATGACAGGCCTTATAGGGAATATCTAGTTCTATTATACGTAATTGTGAAGAATACTAGTTCAGGTTTACGACTTACTGAGTCTGTTCGCTTACTGTGTACCACTTTCTAATTATACAGGTTGGCTATGATTCAGAGAGAAATATAATATCTTTGAGTATTTTAAGTAGTTTTCAAGGTGTCTCTGGAATACACTGGGTGTGTATTAAGATTAAAAAATATGTATAACATAACTTCAGCAGGAGTTCATATATTATTAAATGGTCTTGTGAATAAAGAAAACTCACATCTAAACACTGACTAGACCGGGCAAACATTCAGGTAAGAGTACAACACATATAGTATTACTTTAATTGGTAGGTTTCTATTACCAATAATTTGCCCTTTACATATGAAAAGGAATATTACACTGTATAATTATAGCCAGTTTTGTGAGCACCTACATACAGAACTGGGGAAATCACATGGTCATGTACACTGTATCTTTGGAACAAAACCAGTTCTAGTTAGAATGAAGGACATAAATATTTTACTTTGAAGGTGGTGAAATCTTTTTGTAATTACTTGAAAGATTAAAGAACATTCAAGATTATATCTTTACACCATTTTGATTGTAATTTGCCTCCTAGTATCTATTTTCATTTGGGTAGTCCAAAGTATTTATATTTGACAGCATGGGATGTTTCTTCTGCAAAAACAAGAATTCTCAGATCATTGTCTCATTTTAGGGTTTAGTAAACTTTTAGTGTAGTATGTCAAGTATCTGTTTATTCATCTCTATTTAAGAGTTCCTTAAATTTCCATCTTGGCTGACATATGGAGAAAATGAGACCCGGATTTTTTTTTTTTTTTCTATCTAATAGAATTGCTCAGATTAGGGTAGGGCTGGGGAGTTTTCAGTGAGAGTTGTAAAAACACAACCACCAACATCACTGCCAATCCCCATACACCCCAAAAATCCTAACACACGTGCACATAGAACTTTTGGGAAATCCACGCGTTCAGAAATACAGAATAAATAACTTTAAGGAACTAATCACGGAGAGCAAAGATTTAAGATGTCAAGAAAAAACTTGCCTCATCCTATTTTTTTGTCACAGAATTTGAAAACCTGTCCATTGGAAGCAGGGGGTTCATTTTAAAAAGTTTTTCTTTGAAAATGCAAATATTGAGACTGCTAAAGCACCAACTCAGGGCTTTACATAAAAGGAAGAAACCAGAAAATAATCCAGAAAACATGTAGGAAATGGCAGAACCGTTTTAAACCACAAAAGAATGGGGTGAAGAATTCCCAAAGACACAGTATCTAATCTATAGTTTTATTTTGTATTAAATGATCAGATTATTTTCTCCTAAATCCTTATAGAGAGATATAATCAACACCAAGGAAATAGAAATGGTGTTAATGTAAAGAAGGGAAAAAAGGTAGAAAGAAAATTCGGAGATCTTTCTGGACATTAGATGGGGAACTATGATGGGAGAAAAATTAATCAACAAGCGGGAAGTGGCAACTTGGGAATCTCTTCCAAGGAGAGGTCTAATGTCTCCTCTGAATAGAAAAGGGAAGAAATGGTACTTCTTTCCCCTTCTGCTATACTGGCCAACTGCTCTTAAGACCAAAAGTCATCTCTCAGTGTCTTCTCCACTTCAGTTTGGGTGGTACTTCTATACTTTGTTAATTATACTAGCAATGTGAATGCCATTCAAAATCATCATAATCACCATGAAGTGCTTTACCTTGGCCTGAATATCTATAGTGTCCAAGTGGTGGTCTGAAAACAGTTAAAAAGCACTTCTCAGTTAAGAATTTTTAGACAAGAAAAACAGCTTTACATACAAGGAAAAAAACTGGAAAATAATCTAGAAAACATGCTGGAAATGGCAGAACCATTATAAACCACAAAAGGGTAAGGTGAAGAACTCCCAAATACACAATATCTAATCCACAATTTTATTTTAGACTAATATGCCAGACAGCATTCATAAAATGGTCCTTGGATAATGCTATAAATAAAAATGCATGTTTCTTTCACTCACAGTACCAAAAACGACTTTGTTCTACCTATTTTTTAATTGTACAATCATAAAACAACTCTTTTCACCTTAAAACCAGATTTTATAGTTCACAAGCTACAGCCACAGAAAACAATGAGGACTAGGAATAACCAGAGCGGTGTTAAAGAAAATTTCCAGGAGGCCATTGCTTTGGACTGAGCTCCTGAACTACGCCCAAAGACCAAACCAAACTCATGATGAAGTTCCACGCTATCAAGCCTGACGTTCTGCGAAATCAGGAGATACATAATGGCTAAATCCACAAATAGGCCAGTTTCAGCCAGCATGAAAAGGAAGTCTGCACTGCTTTACCCTTCACAAGAAAAGTAACTCTAAAATGACCAATCCGCTTTTTGTTCCTTGTTTCTGCTTTCCTCAGTTCCCTTCTCTGTTTATAAAGCCAAACTCCTCTGCTCAGCTCATTGGAACACTTGTTCTATTTTATACAATGAGGTGTTGCCCGATTCTAGAGTTGCAAATAAAAGCCAATTAAGATCTCTAAACTAAGTGTGCTGTAATTTTGTCTTTTGACAGCCACATGAACTTAGCTGTTCAAAGAACCCAGAAGCCTATACTGTTTTAATAACTGACTACAAATGACATAAAACCCTCTAAAAGGCTTAGTTGAAAACCAACTAACAATCAAGAATTACTAAAGTAGAATTACATGCTGATAAAGATAATGGCACTTGGAAAACCATGCTGACAAGACAGCAAATATCACACATTAAATTCCCCAAACTGGGAGGGGAAATGACAGGACTTCTCACTAAACTATATTTATGAAGACAACTTTGATGATATATTGCAACATCAGGGATACTGTAATGAGTTATATTGTAACAAGTCAGGGATAAGAGAATGCTATGCTTGCTCTTTCTAAATCAACCCTTTAAGTTCACTTTGAATACTACACTTTCCCTCATATGATTATCTCCTTTATTCTCCAATTAAAATAATTATTACACCTTTAACTGTATTAGAATATTATTCCTGGGAACAGAAATGGGGCAAACAACAGTTTATACTTACAGAATGCTTATTTTGTTCCTGAGCCTGTGTACTAAGAACATTATGTGTATTATTTCATTCAATCCTTTTACAACTCTTGGAGTTAACTACTACTGTAATTTCTACTTTGCAAATGAGAAAATTTGAAGTTTAGAGAAATTAAGTGACGGGCCACACAATTATCAGGAGGCAGAGCTGAGACTCAGACCCAGGTCTTTCTTACACCGAAGTACTTAAACATTATGCTATGCTGCCTCCAACAGGGAGTGGAAAGACATGCTTTCCATTTAGAATATTCTTGCTAGGACTCCCTGATCAAATACTGATGGAACCTGGAAAAGGTCCAGTTTTTGCTAGACACTCCATTGCTTAAATGCCCCAGAGACACCCAATAGGGTAGAACCTACTTATTCAATGACCACTTCAGTTTCTATTACCTCAAACTACAACGTTTCTAGGGTTTGCTATTAACATTCACCACAACTCTTCCGACAAAAATTATCAACATTTAATTTCCTACCTTTCTTATTCTTTTAAGGAAAGGGCATTTGGCTGGGGATAGCAAATCTGAGCTGTGGTCCTTACTTTGGGAAATTTACTCCAGTCATTTGATTTCTCTGAATCTATATTTCCTTTGTGACAAAATGTATATTCTGTCTGTGTTAGCTATGTTGACTCAAGGAGAAAAATCAGCTGAGAAAAAACGATTTTGGATTTGCAAAGGTTGAGCTAATCTAAAGTACAAAAAAAGAGTCTGAGCTGCAAAAAATTTAAAATACAGGTTTATTTAAAACTGGCAAATTTTCAACTAAACTGTACAAGTGGAGAACAAGTGATGAAATTGAAAAGGATAGCTTATAATTAATATACTGAATGCTTCATTGATTCATAATGTCAAATGCCTACTATGTGTCACACATGTCCCAGGCCTTACACATGTGGAAATGACACGGCTAAAGTCCTTGCCTTAAAGAAGTTCATTTTTAAAAAAGACAGGGTCTCAGCTCTGTTGTTCAGGCTGGAGTGCAGTGGCTTGATCATAACTCACTGCAGTCTGAAAGTCCTGAACTTAAGCGATCTTCCTGCCTCAGCCTCCTGAGTAGCTGGTACAAGACGCATGCACCACCACATGCAGCTAATTTTTTTTTTTTGAGATACCGTCTCCCTATGTTGCCCAGGCTAGTCTTGAACTTCTGGGCTCAAGTGATCCTCCCACCTCAGCTCCCCAAAGTGTTGGGATTATAGGCATGAGCCACCACGCCTGGCCTGGAGTTCACTGTTTATTTAATAAAGGAGAGGCACAAGTACACAGATAATTACAATATAATCTAAAGTGGGATTATGGCAGAGATAATGGAGTCCTAATTTTGTGTATGTGTGCGGCAGGCAAGAGGAACAGAGCAGAGAGGAGACCAGGAAGAATGTGTGTATGGAGGGGGTGGGGGTGAATGGGATGGGGAGGAGGCAGGGAAGTCTTAAAAATAACATTTAAACTGGGTCCCGAGGAATGAGTGGGAGTTTAACAGAAAGAGAAAAGTCATCCCAGAACATAGAAAGGTAAAGGAATGGTGTGCAGGACATAATAAATCAGAAAAACTACAGGAAGTTTGGTGTTGGGAACACGGGGATAGGAGGAATAAAAGAGAGGAATAACATGAAGCAAGAGTTAGACTAGATCCAGATTGCAAAACACTTTGCTATGGACAAGGAAGAATCTAGTGGCAAGAGGGTCTATTGGGGGCTATAAACTGAACTACCACAGAGTCTCAATGAAGCCAAATTAACGAAACTTTATGTATATTATCCCCAAATGCGGTGAGGGAGTATTTAAATGTAAGACATTCAAAATATTGCCCATTTTAGTAATGTTCTTCAAAGACCATTGGTTTGACACTGAAGGAGAAAAAAATGGAAAAAGTCATGATTTTACTTTCAATAAAGGGCTCCCAAGTAGCTAGGAATACAGGTGCATGCACCACCACCCTGGCTAATTTTTTTTGTAGAGACAGGGTCTCACCATGTTGCCCAGGTTGGTCTCAAACTTCTATCAAAAGGGATCTTCCCACTTCAGCCTCCCCAAACGTTGGGATTACAGGTGTGAGCCACTGTACCCAGCCTTAAGATACTTTACAGAGCTAAAGACACTCTGTTTTCTAATGCAACTTAAGCTGCCCTGATCCTTGCCTAAAGTTGTCTGGTCTTTACATAGGATGTCTGGAAAAGTTCTGATTCTTATGAGGTGAACTATTTCCTTAACATAAAATTGGTCCAGTTGACCTACTATCTCTTTTTTTTAAGTGAAAGGATAAAGAATGAAGATGACCATCCCCATAAATATTCGTATCTGGTGGTAACAAAACCACCATTTAAAAAGCAGCACTCATGCTGGTATTACACATTTAGCTGTCAATATACTTCATATTTCTCTAATATACTACTGCTTGAGACAGTGGCTTTACCCTGATCCTGTCATTAATGACTCTCATTAATGAGAGTAACATAGAGGATAATTCTGTTAGTCATTGCTCTTTTAACTTTTTGACAGTTTAACTCTGCTTAAGCAGAATGGTCTAAACAAATATATGTGCTGTTCACAGGACAACTATTTTGGCACAAAAAAAGCTGATATTGAGCTTTAAAACACCTGTCTCAAAGATATGCAGTAATCATTAATAAACCACAAGGTATAGAGAGAAAATATAGCGTAGTAGAAAGAGTAGTCAGTTCTGAGGAACAGTATTACTTCAAAATATTCATGAGAGGATAGCAGGAGAAAGGCATCATGATAACTTCCTCTCTCGGATATTGACATTGCATATATTTAGCATATAAATGCCCCTGAGAAGTTCTGGAGTAAGGACACCACTATATCTCAACATTTCTCAATTTTGCTTGACCCTGAAATCAATTATCTCCAATGATGTCTAGAATATGTTCTACTAATTATGTGATCTGGGGCAAGAAATCTAACCTCTTTGAGTCATCATTTCCCTATATGTAAAAAAGATCATACTAGTTTATCAGTCTCATAAGATGACGGGCAGGAGCAAATGATTTAGTATTTACCATATGCACTACTGGCTGTATGTTATTATCATTACTACATTAAGAGTAACAGTGACTTCAGGAATAGACGTTTCATTCTTCACGTGGGGAGTCAAAAACAAGAGAACAATGTAAACTGAAGGGAAGAAAAAGTTTAATATATTTCCTGTGCAGATTTTCCATTCTTAAAAGCACAACTAAATTTTATTAATCCTCACAGTAGTAAAACATTACACAAAGGCACTGCCATCTGCAGGTCACAAACATGGACTGCTTGCAATGATTATTTAACATGAAGTTTCAAACCATTAAATCTTTTCTCACCAGACTTCTAAAGTCTTTCCAAAAGTTGTTTATTCTAGTTGGACGCGGTGGCTCATGCCTGTAATCCGAGCACTTTCGGAGGCAGAGGCGGGCAGATCACCTGAGGTCGGGAGTTCGAGACCAGCCTGACCAACATGGAGAAACCCCGTCTCTACTAAAAATATACAAAATTAGCCGGGCGTGGTGGCGCACGCCTGTAATCCCAGCTACTTAGGAGACTGAGGCAGGAGAATTGCTTGAACCCAGGGGCCAAGATCGCACCACTGCACTCCAGCCTGGGCAACAAGAGTGAAGCTCCGTCTCAGAAAAAAACAAAAACAAAACCAAAACAAGTTGTTTTTTCTTAGCTCTCAAGCACTGGTAGATGAGTTTCCATTTGCTGAAGTTCTGAAACGGACGCCGGGCTTAAATCAAATTCTCAGAAATGTGAAGAAAATGACCTTAGCCTTACGTAAATTCTACATTGTGATCATACCAAGGTAACCCCAAAGAAACACGTTTTTAACGGGGGAGATACACACACACACACACACACATATACATATATATATATATATTTTTTTTTTTTTACACAGCCTTTGAGGGGAGGGGAAGAAAACTTGAATATGCCTGAACTGACTTATCCGACCTTCCTGTCAATGATTTAAATTAAATCTGCTCTTACATTCACATAAACAGATCTTATGAACACACTATTAACTTACAAATAAATTAATCTGTCAATGCCTCCTTTAAACTTGTGGTGTTCACAGGTATGCAACATTGAGCAAATTGAATCTAGAAAAACTCCTTCCGATGAGCCTTGCATAATGGATTCGCTAGGACATGCTACAAGGAAAATCAGTGTTTCTAAGTTTTAGGTTAAGAGAAGTGTCAGAGGTTTCAAAGGCAATCTGAAGAGTGACTGATGAGCTCAAGGAAAGGCAAAGAAATCACAATAAAGGAAGAAATGGATGTTAACAAATAGCCAAGTGATTTCTCATATCCACAATGCAAAGCATCGGCTTTACTGGTTGCAAAAAGTCGACACAAAGTTAGTTTTCACACCCAGACTGACTCATAGAGAAAACATTAAATTAAGAGTTGTCAAAACTCACAAAAGCTTCCCCAGCATTTGTAGAAACATCTTTTTATGAGCCATGAGGGGGCTACGACATCACAACGCTGTAAGAAAATTGAGGCACACTGGGTGCACCTGAGTGGACACAGTTCTTGCAGTTCCCTGGGACTAACAGTTTTAAGTCAACAATGAGAACAGTTTACAACAAGAAAGCTGTTACATTATCCGTGAAGATCCCAGGGCTTTCATAGAATCTGCTTTGCCTCAGGGAAAAATTCTGTGCACAGGGTGCAAGCCAGAAGAACCACAATTAATCAGCTACTCCTCGGGCAGCGTTTCCCAAAGTGTGGAACGCAGAATAATTTCAGGAGGAACAAGGACACACTGTTTATTTCAACAAACAGATATTTATTTTTTATAAGCATTAGAAAAATAACTGGCTTTCCAGTACCCGGATTGTGATTGAAGTTGCCGCCTTAAATATATTTAAGGAGAAAAAAAGGGTCAGTTTGAATTTTTTTAAAAATGTAACATTTGGTAAATAGCAGTACAGATGGTCCACGGACATAAAGGTGCAACGCGAAACTGAAACGTGGGCAACGCCGTCCTAAGAAAAGCCCCTCGCCCGCTGGCGGCGAGCGGACAGTGCCCCGCGCCGGGAGCCTGGAAAGCCGGCCGGATCGGACGCTGGCGCTGAGCTACGTGGTAAACCCGGGCACAGTTCCTCTCCCCGTTCTCTGGGCCCGAGGTCCGCGCCTACAAAACGCGTGGGGTGTCACACGACAAGGAGACACCCCGAGAATGCGGTCAGGGGCCGCGAGGCGGTGGCGGGGGACAGCGCTCCGCACACCGCTCGGTGCTGCACGCCTGGAGAACGCCCGGTGCCACAGGCCGCCTTGGGCCCGGTTCGAATCCCGACTGCGCCACTGACTCGCTGAGGACCCGCCAGCGAGCGACTCCACCGTTTCGACAGGCGGGTGCGGGGTGTGCGGCTCAACCAGGGAAGCCTTGAGAACTCCTAGTGACCGACCGTTCGTGCACAGACAGGCGGCTGCGAAGCGACGCCGCCGACCTGCGTCCACCACAGAGGACCACAGGCCGCCTCAGCCGGCCGGGCCTGCGCCTGACGGGAGCCGGAGGCGGCCGCGCCCCGCACCGGGCATGCGCAGCACCGCGCGCACCCGGAGAGGAGCCGAGACCGTGGCCGCGCGTCCAGTGGGCCTTCCCGCCTCAGCCTCCCCGTCCGGCCAGGCCCCCCCACAACGGCCTGCCCGTCAGCCCCACGCCTCGGCTGACGGCCAGCGCTTCCCGGCACTCACCGCTACCAGCGCGGCGGGCTCCCGGCCGCTCCTTCGCCTTAGGCCCGCCGCTGCCGCCTCCGCGTCGGCCCACCTGCCCGCCGTAGGACAAAGGCGCCACCAACCGACCGGCGCGGGCACGAGGCAATGGCGGCCGGGCGGAGAGTGGAGATGGGGCCAGAGGGCGCGCACGTAGCGGTAGGCGCGGCACTGTCGCAAGACCGCGCGTGTTTACGGCAGGGCTGAGTTGGGGCGTCGATCTCCTTGGCAATGAGGGCCGGGGAAGTGGCTCTCCGGCGGGAGTTGAGAACGCAAGGAGTTGCCTAGCAACAGCGTCCTAGGCTGAGGATGGGCCTCAAGGTGGTTCCCCCAGCCCCCGCCCCAGAGTACTTTCCTTCTGTGTTCAGAGCACATTCCCTCCTCCCTAACTGTGGGAACAGAACATTCAAATCCCCAAATACCTTGATTTAGTCTTGCATAAAACTGAGAGCAAAAACCCCAAATCCCTATACACGCGTGTATTGGAGAATATATAGAGTCCTGTAACCTCCGGATCACAAGGAACAAAGAAAGCAGAAAGGTGGAGAAAATGTTGTATTTAAATTTACATTTAAATAGGCTCTGTACTCTATTAGTTTCACTGACAAGCGGCAAAAGGCTTCTGGAGATATAGTCACAGGTTCTTTCTTGAGTTATTTATTCTTGGAATATTCGTTCAACGTCGGAAATTTCCCGGAATGTAACTGTTGACCGTGAAGCCTGTAAAATGTTGTACTGTTCATTTCATGTATAGAATACATTTGTCACAGGGAATGGATTTGCTCATACAATAGTAAATGCACTCTATTAATCACAGCTATAGCTATATGAGTCAGGTACTATTTTATTAGTGTTGGAAACGCCTCAGACTCCATGGGATCTAGTTCTTCTTGTGAATATTGCCTGCTAAGAAAAAATGGTGCCTGTGGAATTTAAACATTACAAGAAGCCAGATTTCTTTGACTTCTACCCCTATGCTCACTCCACTCATTTATTCACTGAATGTTTATTACATACCTACTATGTAGCCCTATACTTATTATATGCCTGCTTGTTAGGCACTGTTATGAGCAAATGCAGACCCTTCTCTGCTATCTTTGAGATTACAGTCTGGTGAAAGATAGCATTAGACGAATAATCACACTTGAGTGTGTAATTGCAAACTGAGATAAACGCTGTGATGGAAAGAAATAGGGATTCTCAATGGGTGTAACTAGAACTTTACTTTACTCACAGGCAAAGTGGGTTATTCCAATTCCCACTTTATAAGACTGTATGAAATTAGAAATAAAGGCATAAAGTCTGTCAAATAATGGATACCCAACAAATGTTCATTCTTATTCCTTTCTCTTCAATATAGATCCTAATACTATGAAAACTTAAGAAGAATAATATTAACTAGATGATTAAGATAACCAAGCTTAGGGAAAAATGTTGGTTTAGAGGTGAGTGGCAGTACCTCAAGTGAGTAGTGGACTTTAGCCAAAAGATGTATTCAGTGACTTGTGTAGTAAGCGTTTAATGAGTGTTTTCTATGCACTTGATTTTATGGAGAGTAGAGAGTAAGGTAGACAAATCCTTGTGCTTAGGGAGCTCATGACCTATTATGGAATATGAGCAATAAACAAATGATAATATATAATGTTTAATGAGTATTTTTGATAGAGGAGCAAGTTAATTTTATGAAGAAAGATTCTTGTATGGAGGCAGGTGCTCAGGACTTGGTGACTTCTCATTTAGATGTTTGCTTTACATAATAGGTAACATCTATTGTGTGCCTATCATGTGCTGAATCCTTTACACATATCATCTCATTTAATCCTCACAATAACCCTATTGAGAGGTGACAGCGTGCTGGCAGCCCTCGCAGCCTTTGCTCGCTCTCGGTGCCTCCTCGGCCCCTGCGCCCATTCTGGCCGCACTTGAAGAGACCTTCAGCCTGCCGCTGCACCGTGGGAGCCCTTCTCTGTGCTGGCCGAGGCTGGAGCCGGCTCCCTCGGCTTGCGGGGAGGTGTGGAGGGAGAGGCACGGGTGGGAACCCGGGCTGTGCGCGGAGCTTGTGGGCCAGCTAGAGTTCCGGGTGGGCGTGGGCTTGGCGGGCCCTGCACTCGGAGTGGCCGGTCGGCTGGCCCTGCTGGCCCCAGGCAGTGAGGGGCTTAGCACCCAGGCCAGCAGCTACGGAGGATGCACCGGGTCCCCCAGCAGTGCCGGCCCACCAGCGCTGCACTCGATTTCTTGCTGGGCCTTAGCTGCCTCCCTGTGGGGCAGGGCTCGGGACCTGCAGCCAGCCATGCCTGAGTCTCCCTGCCCCCCTTCCCCACCCTACCCCCCGCTGCGGGCTCCTGTGCAGCCTGAGCCTCCCTGACGAGCGCCGCCCCCTGCTCCAAGGCACCTGGTCCCATCGACTGCCCAAGGGCTGAGGAGTGCAGGTGCAAGGCGCGGGACTGGCGGGCAGCTCCACCTGCGGCCCAGGTGGGAGATCCACTGGGTGAGGCGGCTGGGCTCCTGAGTCTAGTGGGGACTTGGAGAACCGTTGTGTCTAGCTAAGGGATTGTAAGTGCACCAATCAGCATTCTGTGTCTAGCTCAAGGTTTGTGAACACACCAATCAGCACCGTGTGTCTAGCTCAGGGTTTGTGGATGCACCAATCGGCACTCTGTATCTAGCTAATCTGGCGGGGACTTGGAGAATCTTTATGTCTGGCTAAGGAATTGTGAATACACCAATCAGCACTCTGTATCTAGCTCAAGGTTTGTAAACACACCAATCAGCACCCTGTGTCTAGCTCAGGGTTTGTGGATGCACCAATCGGCACTCTGTATCTAGCTAATCTGGTAGGGACTTGGAGAATCTTTATGTCTAGCTAAGGGATTGTGAATGCACCAGTTGCACTCTGTTATCTAGCGCAAGGTTTGTAAATGCACCAATCAGCACTCTGTGTCTAGCTCAGGGTTTGTAAATACACCAATGAACACTCTGTATCTAGCTAATCTAATGGGGAGGTGGAGAACTTTTGGGTCTAGCTCAGGGATTGTAAACGCACCAATCAGCACCCTGTCAAAATGGACCAATCAGCTCTCTGTAAAACAGACCAATTGGCTCTCTGTAAAACAGACCAATTGGCTCTCTGTAAAATAGACCAATCAGCAGGATGTGGGTGGGGCCAGATAAGAGAATAAAAGCAGGCTGCCTGAGCTAGCAGTGGCAACCTGCTCGGGTCACCTTTGGGACTGTAGAAGCTTTGTTCTTCTGCTCTTTGCTATAAATCTTGTTACTGCTCACTCTTTGGGTCCACATTGCCTTTATGAGCTGTAACATTCACTACGAAGATCTGCAGCTTCACTCTTGAAGTCATTGAAACTACAAACCCACCGGGAGGAACGAACAACTCCAGACACGCCACCTTAAGAGCTGTAACACTCACCTCGAAGGCTTGTGGCTTCACTCCTGAGGCAGCGAGCCCACGAACCCACCAGAAGGAAGAAACTCCGAACACATCTGAACATCAGAAGGAACAAACGCTGGACACGTCGCCTTTAAGAACTATGACACTCACCGTGAGGGTCTGCGGCTTCATTCTTGAAGTCAATGAGACCAAGAACCCACCAATTCCGGACACACTGTAATATATGTACTATATTGGTATTTTGCAAATGAGACAATTAAGGCCAGTTAATTTGCTTGTCCCACAGAGAGTATGTGGCATGGCCAGACTCAATGAACCTGTGTGGCCTGATGCCCAAACATGCTATTTTAACCACAAGTGATACTGTCTTCTGGGATAAGAAGTTCTCCTCCAAGTCAGGGGGTACCTGATTGGTGTAAAAGCCTCTAACCCTTCAGAGGTGGGCACCAAAGTTTGGCCAGGAGATAAAATGAAAATCTGCTACAATGGAAGCCGTCTGATTTCTGTCAGATGGATCTTTAAGCTCACTGGCTGTTAAAATTTGGTGTACAGTGGGTTACCCCTTACTGTAAGGGAAGAAAGGTATAGTTTAATGTGTGGCCAGTACTAAAGAACGATTGTGTGTTTCCTAGAACATATGAGTAGGCCTTGTGATTTACAGGACAGCCAAGAGAGGGCAATGAGCAATTCCACTCAAACAGCAAACTGGAGGGGGCAGCATTTGGTGCTCAGCAAATACCTGTTGAATGAAGAAAAAAAGTAAGAAAGAAAGAGTAAATTCAAAACCATAGTCAATATCGGAGGAATTTTTTTGAGATATCAATTTGGTTTTATTTTAATCTGGTATTTTTCTTAGTATTTCAGACTGCTTTATAGGATGAAGCCAGATACATTTCGGGTAATGAAGTGGTGATTAAAAAGTGTCTAAGCAATGGGCTCAGGAATATCCCAGGAGAGCGAGCCAGAGGGCCTATGATAAAGAAAACATGTAGTTTTTTTTTTTTTAAAGACAAGATGACTGCAGAGAATCAGAAAGTAGGATCAGAAGGCAATCTTGAGTAAAACCCTTCCATTTTGACAAATGCAGGGCATAATATAGCCTCTTAAAATTTTGATTTTTAAAAATTAATTAATTTTTTTAGAGACAGTCTCACTCCATCAAGGCGATCAAGCCTTGACCTTCTGGGCTCAAGTAAACCTCCCACCTCCACCTCCTGAGTAGCTGGGACTACAGGCATGTGCTACCATGCTGGGCTTTTTTGGGTAATTTTTGAAGAGACAGGGTTTCATCATGTTGCCCAGGCTGGTCTCAAACTCCTGGGCTCAAGCCATCCTCCTTCTCGGCCTCCCAAAGTGCTGGGATTACAAGTGTGAGCCACTGCACCCTGCTGAATCTCACTTTTGTATTGGTGATGAGCCAGCTGGCATAAAGACCTATTCTATTTTTTTTTTTTTTTGAGACCGAGTCTCGCTCTATCACCCAGGCTGGAGTGCAGTGGCACAATCTCTGCTCACTGCAACCTCCACCTCCCGGTTTCAAGCAATTTTCCTGCCTCAGCCTCTCGAGTAGCTGGGAGTACAGGTGCCAGCCCCACGCCCTGCTAATTTTTGTAGTTTTAGTAGAGACGGGGTTTCACCATATTGGCCAGGCTGGTCTCGAACTCCTGACCATGTGATCCACCCGCCTTGGCCTCCCAAAGTGCTGGGATTACAGGCGTGAGCCACCGTGCCCGGTCCATAAAGACCTATTCTAAATGCCAACAGCACTCAGATGCAGCCTGAGTTTGCAAAAACACTTTCAGGAATACTTTGCATATCATCTGACACAACCCAGGAGAGGAGAAACCTAGTACTTAAGAGTGGCAGCTTTGGTGATAGAAGTCAGAATAGAGGTTAACTCTGGTGGCATAGACTGGGGAGGAGCTTGAAGGAACTTTCAGGAAGATGGAAATGTTCTATCTTGATCCCACAGTGGTTACGTGGAATATATACACAGGTAAACTTTTATAGAGTCATGTGTTTAAAATTGTTCATTTTACTATATGTAAAGTATACATCAATAAAAATTTAATTAAAAGAAAAAAATGAAAATTTTAAAATCAAAATGATTTGGGTTCAAATCATGGCTCTGTCCCTTAATTTAGCTATGTGAGTTTGGGTCTTCTTTCATACATTTGATATGTATTGAGTACCTCCTAGGTTTACCATGCTAGACACAAAGGACACAGCAGTGAACAAGAAAGAGATGGTCTGTGCTTTCACAGAGCTTCAACCAAGCCACGGGTACCTGTCTTGACAATAGAGATAGTAACACCTTCCTCATGAGGTCATTGTAAGGATTAAGTGAAATCATGCATGTAAAGTCCCTGGAATATAGTTGATGCTCAAAAACAAACAAATAAACCCAAACATTTTATGCAGTGTGAGGAACCTGATGCTTAGGTTAAGTGACCTATCTAAAGCCATACATTTACTAAGAAGTCAAGTCGAAACCAGAACTTAGAACCCAAGTCTTAATTCAAAGTCCTATAATTTTTCAATTACAACCACATTTTCCTGTTATATCTTTCATTTGTGTGAAAGGAAAGCACTTTACATCCTGCGTACTATAGCTAATGTTTATAAAGATCCCTGAATGACACTGAGGTAGAGTTGTCAGATTTAATAAATACAAGTAAAATAAACTAAACATTTTGGGCCAGATACGGCGCCTCATTCATTTAATTCTAGCACTTTGGGAGGCCAAGGCAGGAGAACTGGTTAAGCCCAGGAGTTTGAGGCCAGCCTGAGCAACATAGAGGGACCCCTGACTCTACAAAACATAAAAAAACTAGCTGGGTATGGTGGCATGCACCTGTAGTGCCAGCTACTCAGGAGGCTGAGATGAGAGGATTGCTTGAGCCTGGGAGGTTGGGGCTGCAGTGAGCCATGGTCGCGCAACTGCACTGCAGCCTGAGTGACAGAGTGAGAACCTGTCTCCAAAGAAATAAATAAACAAAAATTACGTTTTTTAAAAAGTATGCCCCATGCAATATTTTGGACATATTTATACTAAAAATTTATTCATTGTTTTTCTAAAATTAAAATGTAACTGGATGTCCTATATTTTATCTGGCAACTCTACACTGAAAGAATCATTGAATTTTAAATAGATGTTTCTTCATTAGAAGCGATCTTAGTTTCTAAAAGATTCACGTAAAGAAAAAGACTGAAAAACATCTAGAGGTTGAGGTGCTTGTTTCTTTTATTTTTTTTGTTTTTGAGACAGGGTCTCCGTCTGTCACCCAGGCTGGAGTGCAATGACATGATCAGGGCTCACTGCAGCCTCAACCTCCTGGATGTAGGCAATCCTCCCATCTCAGCCTCTCAAGTAGCTGGGACCACAGGCACACACCACTAGGCCTGGCTAATTTTTGTATTTTTTGTAGAGATGCAGTTTCATCATGTTGCCTAGGCTGGTCTCAAACTCCTGGGCTCAATTAAGCCTGCCTCCTTGGCCTCCCAACATGTTGAGATTATAGGTGTGAGCCACTGCACCTAGCCTGGCATCTCTTAATTTAATTTTTTAATTATTATTTTTCTGGTTACATATACAGGGACAGAGATTCTGTGATCCAACTTCATCTTGCCATCTTTACCCAGAACTTTCACATTACCTCATTTACTCTACACAGCAACCCTGTGTGATGAAGCTAAATGATTTAAACTTTAAACGTTCCTTAACATTTCAAACATACATAAAATACATACCTTTCTACTCACCACCGTGATTAAACAAATGTAAATGCTTTTGCTAACTTGCTTTAGAAATGAAGTGATATAAAAACAGCTGGCTGGGCCCGGTGGCTCACACCTGTAATCTCAGCAGTTTGGGAGGTCAAGGCAGGTGGATCACCTGAGGTCAGGAGTTCGAGACCAGCCTGGCCAAAATGATGAAACCCTGTCTCTACTAAAAATACAAAAATTAGCTGGGCATGGTGGCGCCTGCCTGTAATCCCAGCTACTCGGGAGGCTGAGTCAGGATAATTGCTTGAACCCGGGAGGTGGAGGTTGCAGTGAGCCGAGATTGTGCCATTGTACTCCAGCCTGGGCAACAAGAGCGAAACTCTGTCTCAAACAAACAAACAAATAACAACAACAAAAAAAACCAGCTAAGATCCTTCTATCACCCTCATCTCTCTCCAGGTAATCACTCCCCTGAAATACATTCCCATGTATATTTTGTACTTTTAATTTTATTTTATTTTTAACAGACAGAGTCTCGCTCTGTTGCTCAGGTAGGAGTTCAGTGGTGCTATTGCTCACTGCAGCCTCCAACTTCTGGGCTCAAGCAATCCTCCTGCCGCAGCCGCCCAAGTAGCTAGGACTACAGGTACACACCACCGTGCCTGGCTAATTTTAAATATTGTTTTTTTGTAGAGACAGGGTCTTGCTATGTTGCCCAGGCTGGCCTCAAACTCCTGGTCACAAGGGATCCTCTCACCTTGACTTCTCAAAGCACTGGAATTACAGGTTATGAGCCCAGTCATAGAGTGCCCAGCCTATAGTTTTTACTTTTATCATAAAAGATATATCCATAAACTGTATAGCATTGTTAATAGTGTTTAGATACAGTTTATGTATCCTTTTATGACTTTTTTTAACTGTACTAGGTTTTTAAGATTTAAGTGTGTTGAAACATGTAACTAGTTTACTGGTTCTTAAAGTGTAGTCCCTGGACCAGCAGCATCAGCAACATCTGAGAATTTGTTGGAAATGCAAATTTCCACTGAATGAATCAGAAACCCTAGGGGTAGGACCCAGTCATCTGTCCTTTACCAAGCCCTTCTGATGATTTCGATATACCCTGAAGTTTGAGAACTACTACTCTAATTTATTTGTTGTCCAGTATCATACTGTATGAATCAGCCACAGTTTATGTATCTGTACGAAGGAAGTTAGGTTTTTGTTTTGTTTTGATTTTTGTTATTGTTGTTGTTGTTTTTGGACCGAGTTTCGCTCTGTTGCCCAGGCTGGAGTACAGTGACACGATCTCAGCTGCAATCTCTGCCTCCTGGGTTTAAGTGATTCTCCCACCTCAGCCCCTTGAGTAGCTGGGATTACAGGCACCTGCCACCACGCCAAGCTAATTTTTCTATTTTTAGTGGAGGTGGGGTTTCACCATGTTGGCCAGGCTGGTCTTGAACTCCTGACCTCAAGTGATCTGCCCGCCTTGGCCTCCCGAAGTGCTAGGATTACAGGTGTGAGCCACCGCGCCCAGCCCTGCTTCTTTTCACAAATGGTGCTGCATTGAACCTGCTAGTGTGTATCTCCTTGGGTACCCATTTCAGAGCTTTCCAGGATACTCATTTAGGAGTGGAATTGCTATCTTTGTAGTAGATCACATTTTAAACTTTACAAGATTTAGCAAGATTACTCGCCAAAGAAGTATTATTTAAAGAAGTATATTCCTGCCAGCAGTGTATAAGTACCATTTGTAAATTTCCTTGCCAACTTTTGATATTTTCAGACTTTATTCATTTATTTATTTTTGACTACGATGATGGCTGTGAATGATATATTTGTGGATTTCATTTTAATTTTCTTGAATTGAGCGATATTCAGCACCTTATCCTACAGCTTTCCAGGTTTCTTTCTTTGTGAATTGCCTGTTCACATTTCTGGCCCATTTTTCTATTAGGTTTACCTATGGTTTTAAAAAATTGGTTCATAGGAGTTCTTTACGTATCCTGGATACTGATCTTGTGTCTGGGTTGGGTCTTCTCTCTGTGGTTTGTCATTTTACTTTGTCAATGGTGTCTTGTCATTCAAAAGTTTTAAATTTTAATTGAAATGTTTCAACATTCCCCTTTGTGGTTCATATGTAGTGTCTTGTGTAAGAACGCCTTTCCCAGTGTCATATAGATAGTCTCCTTGGTAAATACTACCATGATGTCAGTTTGGTAGATGAGTCAACTGAGGCACTGAGAGCTTAAATGACATGCTCAGGGTCACAGACCACTGGAGATGAGTGACTTGAGCTCTTGGTCCCTGGATTGCACTGCACTCCACAGTTCCAGAACTTTTTGCTGTCCTATTCTGCTGCTTGTTTCATGAGAACTCTTGTCAGCCTTTTTCCGTAGGTAGAGAGGGTGTGCAGAGCTCAGAAAGGATGCAGGTTTGGTGCAGTTTTTATTTACTCCATAATGAAGCACCTGGCTCTAGACTTTAGGATTTTTAAAAAGATTTAAATTATTTCAAACAACTTCAGATTTATAGAAAAGTTTCAAAAAAATAGTATAAAGAATTATCGGCCCAGCATACTGGCTTACGTCTGTAATTTCAGCACTTTGGGAGGCCGAGGCGGGTGGATCACTTAAGACCAGGAGTTTGAGATCAGACTGGACAACAAAGTGAGACCCCATCTCTACAAAACAAACAAAAAAATTACCCAGGTGTTGCTTCCGCTTCGCTGTTTTCCTGCACAGGAGGGCCGCAGGCACCCATGGCGCCCAGTCGGAATGGCATGATCTTGAAGCCCCACTTTCACAAGGACTGGCAGCGGTGCGTGGCCACGTGGTTCAACCAGCCGACGCGGAAGATCCGCAGACTCAGGGCCTTGCAAGCCAAGGCGGGCCGCATCAGCTCGCATCACGCATCGGGGCCCATCCGGCCCATCGTGCGCTGCACACCCCCACCCCACCCCCCCGCCCCCGTGGTTTGGTACTACACGGAGGCGCGCATCGGCCGCGGCTTCAGCCTGGAGGAGCTCAGGGTGGCCGGCATTCACAAGAAGGTGGCCCAGATCATTGGCATTTCTGTGGATCCGAGGAGGCGGAACAAGTCCATTGCTGTCCCTGCAGGCCAACATGCAGCTGCTGAAGGAGTACCTCTCCAAACTCATCTTCTTCCTCAGGAAGCCCTCGGCCCCCCAAGAAGGGAGACAGTTCTGCTGAAGAACTGAAACTGGCCACTCAGCTGACAGGACCGGTCATGCCTACCCGGAATGTCTGTAAGAAGGAGAAAGCTCGAATCGTCAGTGAGGAGAAGAATGTCAAAGCCTTCGCTAGTCTCCGCGTGGCCCGTGCCAACGCCCGGCTTTTCAGCATAAGGGGAAAAAGAGCCAAGGAAGCTGCAGAACAGAATGTTGAAAAGAAAAAATAAAGCCCTCTTGGGGAGTTGCGATAAGAAAGAAAGAAAAAAATTACCTAAGTGTAGTGGTGCGTACCTGTAGTCCCAGCTGCTCGGGAGGCTGAGGCAGGAGAATTGCTTGAGCCCAGGAAGTTGAGGCTGGACTGAGCCATGATTGCACCACTGTACTCCAGCCGGGGTGACAGAGTGAGACCCTGTCGAGAGAGAAAAAGAGAGAGAGGGAGAGGGAGAGGGGAAGAGAGAGAGAGAGAGAGCGAGAGAGAGAAAGGGAGAAAAAGAGAAAAAGAAAGAAAAAGAATTTTTGGACCGGGCGCAGTGGCTCACGCCTGTAATCCCAGCACTTTGGGAGACTGAGGTGGGCGGATCACAAGGTCAGGAGTTCCAGACCAGCCTGGCCAACATAGTGAAACCCCATCTCTACTAAAAAAAAAAAAAAAAAAAAAAATACAAAAACTAGCTGGGTGTGGTGCTGTGTGCCTGTAATCCCAGCTACTCCTGAGGCTGAGGCAGGAGAATTGCTAGAAGCTGGGAGGTGGAAGTTGCACTGAGCCGAGATTTTGCCATTGCACTCCAGCCTGGGCAACAGAGTGAGACTCCGTCTAAAAATAAAGTAAAATAAATAAATAAAAAAAGAATTTTTGGATGACCTTCACACAGATTCCCCAAATGAACATTTCACTGTTTGCTCTATAACTCCCCCTCTACCCATCTCTTTCTGTTCCCCTCTCTCTGACTCTTGTCTAATCTACAGACTTCATATGCATTTCATAAATGGTCCCAGTAATGTTCTTCAGAGCAAAAGAAACACTGTTTTTTTCCTAGTCCAGAATCCAATCTAGGATACGTGTTGTCTTCAGTTTTCAAGTCTCTTGAGTCTCCTTTAATCTACAACAGTTCTTCAGTCTTTTTTGTCTCTCATGGCCTTGACATTTTTGAAGAGTACAGGCCATTTATTTTATAGAATGTTCCTCTTTGGGGCTTGTCTGATGTTTATTCATTGTTAAATTCAGGTTATACATCTTTGGCAGGAATGTGCAGAAGTGCCGTTGTGTCCTTCTCAGCCAGTGTTTGTTCTAAACCCTTTTGACTAGAAGCCCCCGAAACATTATGTGCATAGATGCATTTTTTTTTCCAGGCTAAGGGATTAAAATCTCTTATATACAATTCTCAGAGGGCTCACATGACCTAACAAGAGCCAACATATGGCCGGGTGCGGTGGCTCACACCTGTAATCCTAGCACTTTGGGAGGCCGAGGCGGGTGGATCACTTGAGGTCAGGAGTTCAAAGCCAGCCTGGCCAACATGGTGAAACCCTGTCTCTACTAAAAATAGAAAGATTAGCCAGGCGTGTTGGTGTGTGCCTGTAATCCCAGCTACTCGGGAGGCTGAGGCAGGAGAATCGCTTGAACCCAGGAGGCAGAGGTTGCAGTGAGCTGAGATCGCGCCGTTGCACTCCAGCCTGGGCAACAAGAGTGAAACTCTGTCAAAAAGAAAAAAAAAAGCCAAGACATTCCACATTTTTCCTTGCAGGTCTTGGTGGAAGTCCTTGGCTAACAGGGCTGTCTGAAAGAGGCTAGG
The DNA here is from genome assembly GCF_009828535.3 of Hylobates moloch. NCBI lineage: Eukaryota > Metazoa > Chordata > Mammalia > Primates > Hylobatidae > Hylobates > Hylobates moloch. The sequence continues at coordinate 14,671,994 of NW_026652296.1, read as the reverse complement.
AGACAGGCACCGAGAGTGGGGGAGAAGAGGTTTCTGCATCCTTCACAGGCTCCACGACCTTCTGGGACCTGCCTGTGCTGCCCTAGGGAATTTATCTAGTGTGCCATGCAGATATCCCACTCTCCAACTTCCTTGGCCCAAGTTTATTGAGGGAATTTACCATTTATGAAGTCTTGGTGGATCAGAACACAAGCTGTGGAATCTGCATGGTCTATGTTCACTTCTTTCTCCATCACTTCCTAGCTGGGCAAACTTTGGCTTTAACCTCCCTGCACCTCACTTCCTTCATCTGTCAAAGGCGTGTAAGAATAGTCAGGAGGTCAGGATGAAGTAAGTTAAGTTAAATGAGGTAGCACATATCACTCTTAGTATCATGCCTGGCTCATCGTGTGGGCTCATTAGCTCATAGATCTCACCTTCTCTAGGTTCACTTGATGACATCACACTTTGGGTCTTCCTATAGATTTGCTTGTGCTATTTGTTAGACCATTCCTAGAAAGCAGAGGCCCTTGGGTTTTCATGGGCTACTCTGTTGACAGAGGGAATAAATTTCACTGATCATTGAGTGATCATTGAATTCTGGTCCACTAGGACAGTGGAGTGGGGGTGGAGGGGACTTTGTTGGGACCATATCAAGTTTCTGGTGAGCCCCAACAGAACTAATAGCTTCTCAAAGCAAGATTCTGTAAAACACAGTGAATCAGAATGGAATTGCACACACTTGACAAGCTCTGTTGTATGTTGATAGAGGTGACTCAGAGAGTTGTTGAAAGACTACCTTAAAGTCCCTCGCAGCCAGTAGAGAGCTTCTTTGGCAGGGTTACCTGGCTTGAAGTCCAGCCTCGGTGACACCTACCATGTACCATGTCAGTATAGCTCTGTACAACTGTGGTAGTCAGAATAGTGACTCCCTGAAGAGGTCCACGCCCTGATCTCTGGAACCTGTGAATATGTCACCTTACACAGCAACAAGAACTTTGCAGATGTCATTGATCTTGAGATGGGGAGATAGTCCTAGATTACTTAGGTGCACTCAATGTAATCATGAGAGTTCTTATAAGAGGGAAGTAGGAGGCTCAGAATCAGAGAAGATGTGATGACAGAAGCAGAGGAGGGAGGAAGGAAGGAGGCATGGGCCAGAGGAGAGAAAGATGCTACACTGCTGGCTTTGAAGACAGAAGATGGGGCCACAAGCCAAGGAAAGCAGGTGGCTTCTAGAAGCTGGAAAAGGCAAGAAAACACATTCTCCCCCAGATCCCCCAGTCCTTCTGACACGTATTTGACTTTGGACTTTCTCTCCAGAAGACTAAATAAATACGTTTTCTTTTTCTAATTTACCATGGCTTACTTTTTTCCCTTTTAATAATTAAATCTTTAATCCAATTAAAATCAGTTTTGATGCATGATGTCATGGGTAGGTATAATTAGATTCTTTCTCCTTTTTAATAATTAAACCTTTAATCCCATTAAAATCAGTTTTTTTTTGGTGATTTTTGTTTGTTTGTTTTGTTTCTTGAGACAGAGTCTCTCTCTGTTGCCCAGGCTGGAGTGCAATGGCAAGATCTCAGCTCACTGCAACCTCTGCCTCCGGAGTTCAAGCAATTCTTGAACTCAGCCTTCCAAGTAGCTGGGACTACAGGCACACACCACCATACCCGGCTAATTTTTTTTTTCTCTTTTAGTAAAGATGAAGTTTCACCATGCCCAGGCTGGTCTTGAACTCCTGAGCTCAGGCAATCTGCCTGGCTTGGCCTCCCAAAGCGTCAGGATTACAGGCGTGAGCCACCGAGCCCAGCCTAAAATCAGTTTTGATGCATGATGCCATAGGTAAGTGTAATTAGATTCTCTCTGTCCTCAAATAATACTGCTTAATCATTTTTGTGTTTCTTATTTACCTCATACATTATTTTCTACGGGAGGATCAAGTTCAGGGATATCAATTGTTTCTATAGCTGTCTCTTTGAGGCATTCTGTACTGTTTCAATTATGTTACTCTAGATGGAACGTATTTAGATATTCTGTTTCCAGAAGCCATGTGAAGTATGCTTGTGAAAATATTTAAAGAGAATTATCTTTAACGTAGGTAAGTGAATCTTGTTTGTGCTACTCAAATGACCAGATTAATCTGATTAATGCCTTCCTTCAGTTGAAATTCAAAGGATCCATTTTCCAATTTGCCTACAAGTGTTGGGGTATATAAATAGAATGTAACTCTAATAATCATACAGAAAGGTAAAGAAAAATGTCAGAGTCAGGCAGGTCAACTGAGTCGGTGGCTCACTGTTTCCTGAAGATTTTTACTCATTGAGTCCAGGGTAGAACTTGAGAATATTTATTTATTTTTTTTTTTTAAAAAGCTCTCTCAGGTTGTAAACCACTGGGCTGGTTTACAAATTAAAACTGCAGAGATAAACTATCTAAAAGCCGTTTTCCACCTGTCACCAACTTTCAGGGTCCCCCACAAATAACCCAAACTGAGAATGTTAAATCTATCTTACGAGGGTTAGAAGTGGATAACTGGCCAAGTCAGTAGAGACAGAATTTGAAGGATAAGTTTTCCAAATTCAAAACTTAGTGGTGGTAAGTAACCATTTTATCCTTATTCATAGTTTCTGGAAATCAGGGTTTCCAGAGGGTTTGGTTAGGCAATTTTTCTTCACATAGTCTTAGGGCCTATCCACATGGTCTCTGCACAGGCTTGTGGACAGAGGGCTTCCTCACTTCATGGCGGCCTCAGTCAGGGCAGTTGTGCTGCTCACATGAAACTCAGGGCTCTGAGGGAGTGGCTAAGAGAACCAGGCAGGAGCTGTATTGCCTTCTGTGACAGTTTCAAGAGTCACATAAGCCTGGCAAGATTCAAGCGAAGGGAGCGCAGAACCCCATCTCTCAATGGGAATAATATCAAAGTCCCACTCTGAGATATGGTTGTGGCCATCACTGGGAAATGCAGTCTGCCACAGTGGAGTCATCTGTTGCCCCCACAACCAGTGCACCAGAGCCTTTCTCTCAAATCTTTCTCCAATCTGTCCACTTCTCTATGTACTCCTGCCCACCACTAGTCCAAGCCATCATCATCCCTAGCTTGTACCCCTTTGACTGCCTCCAAACCAGGGCCCCGTCTTCCACTTTTCTTTCCCTTCAATTCTTTCTCTTCTACAGCTAGAGTGATATTTTTATGAAACAAATTTAATTGCACTCCCCATTGTTCTTAGAATAATAATAAAGCTGCCTTCAAGGCCCTGCAAGATCTGGATACTCTCTGCCTTCCAGACTTATCTTATCCCACTGTGCCCCTTGCTTTCCAATCTGCAACCCCATCTGTGTTCTTTCAGGTCCTACATCCACCATGTTCTTTCCACCTCAAGGCCTTTGTACCTCCCATTTCCTCTGCTTAAAATACTTCCCCAGCCCCTTTCCTACCTCTCCCCGCTCCCTCCTCCCTTTCACCTCTTTAACTCCTACTCGTCCTGAAGAATGAGTCTTTGCAGATATAGTTAATATGGGGTCATACTGCATGGTGGGGGGGTGGCTAATTCAATGCTGGTGCCTTAATAAGAAGAGAGAAATGTAATTGAAATCTTACTCCCCTGCACTCAGAGTAGAGAGGGAGTATGGCATTGTAGCTAGGAGCACAGACTATGGATTCAGACTTCCTAGCTCTAAATCCTGGCTCTACCATTTACTGGCTGTGTGACCTTGGGGACGTACCTAACCTCTCTGTGCCTCAGTTTTTTCCTTTGTAGAACAAGGATGGTAACAGTACCTGTCTCAAAGGATTGCTGTGAATGTTGGTGAGTTAACATAGGTCAAACACTTAGAAAAACACCTGCCACTTAGTGCTAAATAAGCTTGGCTGGCAGTAGTTTGTCATCTTGTTGCATGCTCTTATAGGATGGTGCATTTCTCTTTTCTACCATTTGCTCAATCAGAGGCCAGATAATGGGATGTGAGGAGATGTTTCCTATTGTCTCCTAATCTATGACTTTAGGCCCACAGCTGAGGATAAACGGGTGCTAAATATATTATGAACCTTAACCAGGGGTTCATGAACTTGGATGGAAAAAATTTACTCCTTTATTTTCATTGATCTCCAACTTAAATTAAGCATTTCTTTTGATCATGAATGTAGGCAATAAACTACAGTAGTGTTAGCAGGGCCTGCTACATTGTCACCAATAGAAGGCACAGATATTTCTATTTGATATCACACTAGAGTTGCTGATGCAGACGTCTTGAATTATTGTTTGCACACATCATTACTTTGAAATTATGGAGGTTTTAGGCTTGCCACTAGAGCTTGTTATTTAATCCATTATTAAAGAGGCACATATATACTATATCACATGCTTGTCTTAATATTTTGATGACTATATTTCGATATAACTGGTCTTCTTTATAACTCTATCATATTTTATATTTACAAAGATTTTTCTGAGAAGAGTTTGTAGGATTCTCCAGATGGCCAGAGAAATCTACAACACAAAGAAAACTAAAGAATCCTGTTTTAAAGAAAGTAGCCAACAACTTGGGTGAAAAGCTTTTTTAAGGGCATATTAAGAGGTGAGTGCTATCTTTGAGTCAGCCATAGTACTGAGGACTTTATATATATCTTCATTTAATCCTCCCAACACCCTTAGAAGTAGGTATTATTATTTATTCCCATTTTATAGATGAGAAAATTGAGGCTCAGAAGAGTAGGGAAATTATCCAAGGTCACAGAGTAGTATGTTAATGGCAAAGTCATATAAATCATTTGAGTTGGCCGGGCGCAGTGGCTCATGCCTGTAATCCCAACACTTTGGGAGCCTGGGTGGATCATGAGGTCAGAAGTTCGAGATCATCCTGACCAACATGGTGAAACCTCTTCTCTACTAAAAATACAAAAATTAGCCAGGCGTGGTGGTGCGCGCCTGTAATCCCAGCTACTCAGGAGGCTGAGGCAGGAGAATTGCTTGAACCCTGGAGGCAGAGGTTTCAGTCAGCTGAGATCATGCCACTACACTCCAACCTGGGTGACAGAGCGAGACTCCATCTCAAAAAAAAAAAAAATCCTTTGAGTCTTTGCCACTACCCTGCAAAGTAAGTACCTCATACTTTCATTTTACAGATGAGGAAACTGAGACTCAAAAAGGTAGAGTCATTTTATTTCTCACTGTTAAGTGATATAGTCAGGATTTAAACCCATTTCTGTAAGACTACTAAGCCCACATGTTCCACTGTACTTGTCAGGGTTAATTACAGGTACCACGGAAATATAGCCTGGGAGAGCTGGTGGTTTATCAGATACCTTTCTATGGCATCCATCAGGATCAGGTAGTTTGGAAAGAAATTATTACTTTTACTGTTTTTGCTGTGGGGTGACAGAAGTGTGTGGGGAATGTCTTTATGGATGTGAAATTCATGTCAGCATTTGGAAAACTCCATTAGCCACTATTGTCTAGACTAGGGAGTTAAAGGTAGGAAGCAAGACAAAAGAATACATGGGTAGGAAGTTCTGTGTTGGCTCATGCTGAAACAGAAAGAATCAGTATTTTGAAACCATTAATGATGAACTTGGTAAGGATCAAAGTAGTCTCGTGACCTGTAAATCTAATGAAATGAAAATGAGGTAATGGTATGTTTTATAACTACGGAGGATCTGAGAAGCTGGAAATTATCTCAGCGTGAATACTGTAAGAGAAGAGGGAACAATGGAAGCCATCTAGAAAAGAATCTTTATTCAGCTTTATTTATAGCAGGTATTCGTCTTGTCTTTCAATACAGGGATCACAAAGGAGTTTGTTTCACCTTGCTGGGTGTATGAAAATACAACAGTTGTCACAGTCCCTGCTGCTTCCTTCCATGGAACTTAGCACATACAAAGGAGGGAAAGGTGGAGACCTATGATGAGGGGGATGAATAGCTCAGGCTGGGAGGGGAGATTGGAGGTAAGAGAGACTGAGGAGAAGAAAAGAACTAAGAGAGATTCTTTCCACCATTGCCCAACCCCCTTTCTCTAATTTTTTACTTAAATTTTTTTTTTTTTACAGAGATGGGATCTCACTATGTTGTCCTTACTGGTCTCAAACTCCTAGGCTCAAGTGATCCTCCCTCCTTGGCTTCCCAAAGTGCTGGGATTACAGGTGTGAGTCACTGCACCTGGCCCCAACCCCTTTTCTCTAGACTTGAGCTATCTAACATAGTAGCTACCAGCTATATGTGGCTCTTTACATTGGATAAAAGTCAATACAATAAAACCCCCACTTTCTTGGTGGTACTAGCCACATTCCAGATGTTCAACAGGCAATGTAGCTGGTGGTAGCTACCATATTGAATGGTACAAATATACGATGTTTACATCATCACAGAAAATTCTACTGGACAGCACAAATAAACACTCCAGTCCACCCAGATGTTTAGGAGTATTTAAAGCCTAGGACAAGGGAAATTCCATGACTGTAACATCCCTGGCCCAAAGGATGACAGAGCATAGAGCCTTTGAAATGGGGCATAAGGGTCCCAGTTTCCTGGGTGACCTTAATCTAGCTACTTCTATTTTCTAGAACTCAGTTTTCTAATATTAAAGAGTAATACCATTTTATATTAGACATTATGTGAGAAAATCACATAGTTAACTTAGTCTTTATAATAACCATGTGAGATCTTAGGCTCATTTCGCAGAGAAGAAACTAGAAGTTAAGAATATGCTCAAGGACACACAGTCAGTAGCAGAATCAGATTTTGGGCCAGGCCCATGACTTCAGAAATTACACTTTTACTCATCAAGTGATGCTGCCTCTTGCTGCTAGTTCCTCATTTGTAAATCAAAGTGCCTTTGCTGTATTCTCCCAGAAACAGAAACTGAGACAAAGATATGAGTGCAAGTAGCAAGTAGTTTATTTGAGAGGTGACTCCGGGAAGCACTGCTGGGGTAATGGGGAACTGAGACAGAGAGGAGAAGGAAGCCATTACAGGGTGGGTGAATAAGCAGGTTACACGGGGGGCAACTGTGGCTTCACTTTGACTAGACAGACAGTGTAGAACACATGCCTTTTAGTTATCCCAGCTGAGGGGCAAGGGAGCTGGGGCATTGATCCACCAACTCCTCATCTGTCATTGGTAGAAGGCTGCATTACTTCCAGCCCTTCTGGCCTGCCCTCTGAAGGGCTAAACATGCTCTTGTGGCCAAAAAAGGCTCTGGGGCAGAAGGTCACAGGTGCTTGAGATAGGGGACAAGAAGAGTGGGAACAGTGAATACGGAAGGCCTGAGGGTGGAGTGCCAACAAGGTGCTACATGGGGATTGGATTAAGTCCTCTTTCTGCTCTAACCAATTAGTGGCTAGTGGTGCTAGTACTAGGTATTATTAAGTATTTTTACATCATAAAACCTGAAAGCATAATGACTACAATCTACCAGAGCAGGGATCCCCAACACCCGGGCCGTGGACCGGTACCAGTCTGTGGCCTGTTAGGAACTGGGCACCCAGCAGGAGGTGAGCGGCTGGCTAGCGAGCATTACAGGCTGAGCTCTGCCTCCTGTCGATCAGTGATGGCATTAGATTTTCATGAGACTGCGAACTCTATAGTGAACCGCACAGGCGAGGCATCTAGGTTGCGTGCTTTTTATGAGAATCTAATGCCTGATGATCTGAGGTGGAACTGTTTTATCCAAAACCAGGAACCATCCTTCCCAACCCCTCTGTCCATGGAAATATTGTCTTCCACAAAACTGGTCCCTGGTGCCAAAAAGTTGGGGACTGCTGTACCAGAGCCTATCTGTAGAGGAGAGCCTGGAGATACAATTAGACATCTGAGCTGATTTTCAACACGGATGACAGAATAAAGGGTTAATATTCAGGGCTAGGATTTTGTCTAGTTCAATACTATAACCCCAACACGTGACCTAGTAAGTGCTCAATGCATATTAGTTGAGTGACTACATGATTGAATAAAGTTAATATGAAACAGATAATTTAATAGAAAATGGACAAAGGATATATACAATTAGTTCACAGAGGAGGAGATCCAAATGGCTGATAAACATTTGATAGGATCCTCAACTTCCCTAATAATTGAGGAAATGTAAATAAATGCAGCAAAGAGATGTCTCTCTTCACCATCAAATGGTCAAATATTAAAATGAATGATAACATTTAGTACTGGGGTGAAGGCAGAGTAAAGGTCCCTTCAAACATATGAATTTCCCAAGGTTTTTGGAAAGTATCTTTAAAATATCTGTCAGCATTTACAATATAAATACCCACAAATTCCTTCTAGAAATCTATTGTATAGAAATAAAAACACACGTGCCTAACCATATGCGTAAAAACATTGTTGCAGCCTGCTTTGCAGTAGAGAGAACCTGGATGCAACCTGAATGTACATCAACAGGAAAATGGTTAAATTGGTTGTGACAAGTCCACACCATGGAATCTTACACAATTATTTTAAAGAAAGAATGTGTACGATCTGTATCTACTAACCTGGAATTATTTCCATGATATATTATTAAGTGACAAAAATGATTGCCAAAAAGATAGAGATTCCTTTTATTATTAAATGAACAAATATATTCTTAAATGTGTAGACAGATATCTATCAGGCTATTATGGGGAGAGAGGTGTAAAGATACATAAAGAAAAAAAATACATGCCAAGGCGGGAGGGTTACTTGAGCCCAGGGGTTTCAGGCTGCAGTGAGTTATGATAGTGCTACTGTACTGCAGCCTGGGTGACAGAGTGAGACCCTGTCTCCAATAAAAAAAAAAAATAGGAAAAGAAAAGAGAAAAATAAACATAGGAGTTTACAAAGGTGGAAATAATATACATGGTCTAATATTATATGAAAATTTAAAATAGATAATCTATTTATGATATCCCTTGGAAAGAAAAATCTGAAGATCCCTATAGGCAAGGATTAAAAGGTGGCACATACAAATGTACAAACCAAAATGCTGATTTGATTATGAGATGGGACCATGGATTTTTTGGTCTGTAATAAAGCACCTGTTTCATATTTATCTTGAGTGGGAAAGTCTCAATTACTCACTGGGCTGTGGCTGCATGAAAAGATACAGAATTGTATCTCTTGATCCTGATTCCCAAAGTGCTTTTTTCTTTTCCTCAGCTAATTCACTGGGAAGAAGTTGCCTTGTAATGGGTCTTTCTTCAGGGGCTGGCATTTTTAAGGCAATCAGAATTTTGAGGATGTTTTCCCTGCATTATTGGGCCAAAAACTATCTGCCCTCTCTGGTTCTTACGTTTGGTGTGTGCCCAAATTTAGGAAGAGCTAGGGGAAGAGAAAAATGTCATCCTGCATAGAAAACAACAAGTTGTGCCGAGTGTTCTGAGGGAACATTGCAGGGCAGATGGATTGTTCTGGATGTTCAGCATGTGTACCCTTCTTACTTGAGGGGAAGGAGGGCAGGAGGCTTGACAAGGAAGCCAAGGAGGCACAGAATGTGAGTTGTAAGCCAAGTGTGGCCACTCTGATTCCTTTCCCAAGACTTTGAACCTTGAGGGAGTGATGCTCAAGTTCAGGGGCAGTTACAGATTGTGTTCATTATCTATTGCTGGGTAAGAGGTTGACCTGAAACTTAGTGGCTTGAAACAAGAAAGCATCTATTATCTCACAGTTTCTGTGGGTCAGGAATCCACAAGCCACTTAGCTGGGTAGTTCTGATTAGATCACCACTGGGATCAATGTGTCAGCTGGGGCTGAAGTCATATGAGGCTTGACTGCTGTGGGAAGGTCCACTTCCACTTCCGCTTCCACTTCCACTTCCTATGTGGCTGAGGGCTGGAAGCTTTCAATCCTTGCCATGTGGAATTCTCCATAGACTGCCTGAGTACTGAGTGTCCTCATGACATGGCAGACAGCTGCTTCCCCAGAGGGCCTGGAGACATCGTGGGGGATGGGTGAGAGGGGAGAGAGAGAGAGAGGAGAGAAGAGAGCGAAAGAAGAGAGACAGAAGAAAGAGAAAGAAAGGAGAGAGAGAAGAGAAGGAGAGAGAAAGAAGAGAGAGAGAAAGAGAAGACAGAGAGAAAGGAGAGAGAAAGGAGAAGGAGAGAAGAGAGGAGAGAGAGAAGAGAGAAAGAAGAGAGAAAGAAAAGAGAGAAGAGAAAGGAGAGAGAGAAAGTAGGAGAGAGAGGGAGAAGAGAGAGAAAGAAGAGAGAAAGAAAAGAGAGAAGAGAAAAGAGAGAGAGAAAGTAGGAGAGAGAGGGAGAAGAGAGAGAAAGAAGACAAAGGAGAGAGAGGAGAAGAGAAAGAGAAGAGAGAGAGAAGAGAGAGAGGAGAGAGAGAGAGAAGGGAGAAAGAAGAGAGAGAAGAGAGAAAAAGAAGAGTGAGAGAGTGCACACATAAGATGGAAGCCTCAGTCCTTTTATTTTTATTTAATTTTTTTTTGTAGAGATGAATTATTGCTATGTTGCTCAGCTGGTCTAGAACTCCCTGCTTTAAGTAATCCTTTTCTTCCTTGACCTCCCAAAGTGTTGAAATTACAGGCATGAGCCACTGCACCTGACCTCAGTGGGTTTGTAACCTAATCTTGATGTGACCTACACTCACTTCTGCTGGTTTCTGTTGGTCACACAGACCAACCCTGGTACAACAAGGAAGGGGACTACATAAGGGTGTGAAGACCAGGAGGTAGGGATTGTTGAGGGCTGTCTTGGAGGTAGGCTGGCACAGAGATGGTTTATAGAACTTTTCTGTGGCAGAGTCTCATCTATTCCCTGCCTCCTGTGGTTTTGCCTGGGTTCCTCCCTTGAGCCTTCCTGTCGGCTGTCTGGGCTGCCCAACACCCTTTCGATAGTGTCCTCTTTTATTTAAGTTCACCGCTGCGTCTTCTCTTGTTTGCAAGGACAGCTCTGATTAGAACAGGTGCCACAAGAGAGGCCAGCGGCAGGGGAGGTGGGTGGGTAGTGGAGGAAACTCATTTTAGATAAGATGGTCAGGGAAGGCCTTTCTGAGGAGGTGCCACTTGCCCTGAGACATGAATGGTGAGGAAGAGTCAGCAGATGAAGGGTGGGAGGAGGGGCGTTTTAGACAGAGGGGGCAGCATAGCCAAAGCTCTGCGGTGGGAACTGAGGTTGCCAATGGCCAGGTCATGCAGCCTCTTGAGGTCATAGTAAGAGCTTGGATCCTTTCCCCTGCAACCAAAGCATCTCTTCTTCCAAACATCAGAGTCTGGGAGGGCTGAGGACTAGGCTCCAGGCCTCCTTGTGTGGGGGTCAGATCAGCCGAGTAAGTGGCTTTAACTAGATAAGGATCAAGACATTCTCTGCTTTCTTCTCCCATATGTTTTGCTGGCTCTTGGGTTTTCCAAATTTCTGCTTGGGTTCTTTTCTGAGTTTCTTAATTCCATTTGATAAATTCCCACCTGATACTGGTGAGCTAAAGGGAAAGCTTTTTGTCCATGGTTAGGCCTGGGAATCCCAGCTAGAGAGCCCTGTCATCTTATGGAGATGGGCTGCTACCCAGGACGGTGTGGGAATGGGCAGGTGGGTCTGAGGGATCCCTTCAGCCTCATTACTCTATAGTTCTGCGTTTATTCAACAAATACCAGCTCAGCATCTGGCAGGGGTTCAGACTCTGTGTGGGTGTTAGGTTAAAAAGATAAAGGAGGCACTGTTCCTCCTCTCCACAGTTCAAGTTAGAAGTGAGGGATGGCCTGATCCAAAGGCGACTGAGTGCAAATTCCTTGTTCCTTAGGAATCAGCAACATGGCTGGCCCACAGCCAAAGCCAACAGGTCCTCTGTACCATGTATTCTAGGGAGCCAGATAGTTTCCCTCCAGGTTTACTAAAGGAGGCAGAACTCGCCCTACACCCACAGCCAAAAATCCCAATTTCCTCTTCCTTGTCCATACAGCAATCTTGGGGAGGAAGGAGGTCCTTGGTTTTACTGAGTAGTCAGATGTTTATAGCAGAAGGCAATTTCCTCCCTCCCTGTTAAATGTGGGGTGGCGGAAATTCAAAGGAAGTCCCTCATGGAGACTGAGAAGTGACCGCAAGCATGGGGTGCTGGGATGCTGTTCCCTGATGGGTGGTGGACTGTGGGCAGTGGACTGTGCCTATCTGAGCAGGGGAGAGGAGAGGTGAGAAGAGGGGCATTGTGGTGTAGCTGACTGGATGCGTGAGCTTCTCTAGGTCAAGTGGACATTGCAGTAATTAGCCTGGCTGGAGCACTTTTCTGGTCGCCTACTCAAGCAGGTTGACTGCTGGGCAAGAGGGTCAGGATAGTGGTAGGCCCCAGGTGGTGGGGTGAGGTAGGAGAGGTCAAGCCTGGGCTGGATGACCCTGTCAGAGAATTGTGCAGTGGAGAAGCTGCTAAGGAACTTACTCATTTGCCCATGAGAAAACCATATATGGACACGGGGTTGGGGTGGGGGTGGTAGGGTATGTCTCCCAATCAGACCATCCCCTCACCTCCACCAAGTCCTTTTCCTCCTAGCAGGCAGGGTCCTGGCTCAAGTTAACTCTTGAATGAGTAAGAGAGAAGATAAAATGAGATTTAAATTGAGTTTGAGAATAAAGCTCTAAAGGATGGAGGTTTAACAACAGAAAGTGATCCAAAAGTAATGCAATCTGCCCAAAATGTCATTAAGGGATGGAAAAGGGAGATTCAATACAGCATGGCTGAAGGCAGAGATTAGGTGAGAAAATCTTCATTATTATGCCCCACGGAGTTGAATCGCCTCAATATGCTGGCTCCACAAGTAAACAGAATAATTGAAATACAGTGTGATCGGGCTAGAGTCTTGCTTGGGTAAAGCTGCCCCAGGTTTTGAGAGAGCACAGGGGGATAGATTGGTTGTTAGAGATTTCCAGAGGAGAGTCACCTGAGATGGACCTTGAAGGGTGAGAAAGAGTTGGCCAGGTGAAAGGAGAGTGGCACTGGGAAGGGAGCTCTCCAGGCAGAGGTGACAGCATGGGACATCTGGGGAGTGGGGCTGGAGCATGAAGGGGAAGGCAGGAAGGATGCTTAGAGATGTACACCAGGAGGCCCATGGCCTTGCAGCTCTGCAAGCTTAAGGGGTGAGGGTCCTGGAGAGCCACTTTAAACCTTGCAGCAACACAATTGGATTTGCATATTAGACAGACCACTCTGGATGCCAGATTCTGGCAGCGCTGTGGACACTGGACCTCTAGGCATGCTCCTCACCCATTCACCTGGCACTGTGAACCCACCTCCCTACAAAGGCCATTTCATCTCTGTGTTTCCAAAATCCACTTTCCCTTAAATCATCTTCTCGCTTTCCTCCTCCAGCACACTCTTCTCAGCTCAACAAGATTCTGGGCCTTCTCTGAGCCTGTGCCCGCCAGCACATGCCTCCTCAGGATATGTATGTACTAAAATATCTTCCCTTTATCTTATCTGGTCTTCACCCCATGGGGCAACCCGAAGGCTAGCATTTATTCCTTCACACATTAATTTAAGCTGCTTTAATTGCTGCTATGATATGTTTTATATAATATAATTAATGTTTTAATTCTGTGTACTTGCTTCCCCAGGCAGTTTTGTGAAAGGCCCAATTTTGGAATCAAGCAAATAAAGAATAAGTAATGGCTGAAATCATTATAGTAACACCCCTCTCTCAAAGGATTTAAAACCGTGCTTGTTTTTTTCAAAGTATGTTAAAAAGGGAAAAGATATTTTAATCTTCTCTTCATCCTGGGCATGTTTGGGTGGCTTTAATGAAGTTCCCTGGACCCTGATTTCAAGAGTTTCTGGCCTTTTGGTATCTGACCACCATTCTCAAGAGGCCACTGCAGCTTCAGGTCTATGTTGAGATTACCAGCTTCGCACCCCCTGCCACCAACTCTTTTTCATGATGGAGGCTGTACTTAGGATGAGAAGTTGCTGAACCCACTCATTCATTTATTCATTCATTCAGCACCCGTATATTGGTGTCCTATTATGTACCTAGGACTGGGATAGATCCAGTCCTGCCCTCAGGGAGCTCACAGTCAAATGGGACCAGGCAGAAGGAGTTACGGTCTGGCATGCTAAATGCTGTGGCAACATGGGGGAGGAGGCAGGGTGGGAGAGAGTACCTACCTCTGTCTCAGGGAGTTGGGGAAGGTATAAGAGCAGGCAACATTTAAACTGTTTAAGAAAGGAGAAGGAAAGGAAGGAAACATCAAGAGCAATGAGATAAACTGTAAGGATAAAAGATTGTGTGTCTGGGAAGTGGGGAGAGGCTGAAGCCAGTGTGCATGGGAGGACATGGCAGCAAGTGGGCATAGAAAGAGAGGTTGGGGCTGAGTGAGGAAGGGTGTGCTCTGCCAGGATAAGGAATTTGGATCATCCTGAGGGTGCAGGGAAACCCAAAGAGGTTTTTATGCAGGAAAGTGTCCCAGTCGATCAGATCTGGAGTTTATCAAGAGAATCGCAGCAGTGTAAAGAGTTGCCTGGCACATAGTAGGTGCTCAATAAATCCTGTGGCATGAGGGAGGCTGTTGGGACAGTCCAGATGAAAGATGGCAGCCTCTGAATTAGGACAGTGGCAGAGGTGACAGAAAATAAGGGATGGATCCTAGAGGCAGAATCCACAAGACTTGCAAATGTGCCCTTAACAGCAGAAGCCACGAGAACGGGGTTAGAAACGTCCTCCCCTTCCATCCTCCCTGATCTGTGAGGTCTGGCCTCTTGGCCTGTTCCAGAAATTGAGAGATTGGAGGGTCATCACCTCAACAGTTGTCTAGTTCAAGCTCCTAAGTTTTCCTTGGAGAAAAATTTAGGCCTAAGGGAACACAGTCCTTCAGAGGCAGAGGCTGCACCAGAACCCAGGTGTTCCATGCTGCAAAGCAGAGTGTTAACACTGGTTCAAGAACATCTTGAGGGTTGGGTGCCGTGGCTCATGCCTGTAATCTCAGCACTTTGGGAGGCCAAGGCAGGCAGATCACCTGAGGTCGGGAGTTTGAGACCAGCCTGGCCAACGTGGAGAAACCCCGTCTCTACTAAAAATACAAAAATTAGCTGGGCGTGGTGGCGCCAGCCTGTAATCCCAGCTACTCGGGAGGCTGAGGCAGGAGAATTGCTTCAATCCAGGAGGCGGAGGTTGCAGTGAGCCGAGATCACGCCACTGCACTCCAGCCTGGGCGACAGAGCGAGACTCCGCCAAAAAAAAAAAAAAAAAAAAAACCCAAAAACCAAAAACCAAAAACCAAACAAACAAAACACCCCAAAAACAAAATAAAACAAAAAACAAAAAAACAAAAGAACGTCTTCAGATTTCATGAACCCAGGAAATGTAGGCACAAGTGTGTGTGCCTCTGCAAAATGAGAGGGTCCCGAGTTTCCTAACACTCTTAAAGTGTTTTATGATGCCACAAAAGGCTAGCCCACTCTCTTTTTTTTTTTTTTTTGAGATGGGGTTTTGCACTGTCGCCCAGGCTGAAGTGCAGTGATGTAATCATTGCAATCATGGCTCACTGCAACCTTGACCTCTTGGGCTCAAGCAATCCTCTTGCCTCAGCCTCCTGAGTAGCTGGGACTACAGGTGTTTGCCACCATGCCTGGCTAACTTTTAAAACTTTTTTTTTTTGTAGAGATGGGGATCTTGCCATGTTGCCAGGCTGGTCTTGAACTCCTGGCCTCAAGCAATCTCCCTTTTTGGCCTTCCAAAGTGTTAGATTACAGGCATAAGCCACCGCACTTGGCCCCCACCTTTATTTTTATTTTTATTTTTATTTATTATTATTTTTGAGACGGAGTCTTGCTCTGCCTTCCAGGCTGGAGTGCAGTGGCACGATCTCGGCTCATTGCAATCTCTGCCTCCCTGGTTCAAACGATTCTTCTGCCTCAGCCTCCCGAGTAGCTGGGATTACAGGCGAACGCCACTACGTCCGGTTAATTTTTGTATTTTTAGTAGAGACGGGGTTTCACTATGTTGGCCAGGTTGGTCTCGAACTCCTGATCTCAAGTGATCTGCCCGCCTCGGCCTCCTAAAGTACTGGATTACAGGCGTGAGCCACCGCGCCCGGCCCCACTCTTAATAAATGCCTGTCTCCAGGTGCTGGGTAGGAGGTGGGATGGAATGGAATGAGGTGAGGACGCATGGATGCATGGATGAATGGATGGAAAGTTGAGACGACGCGCCCACACGAGGGAATTTCCTTTGAAAGAGAGTGAAATTCTGAGTTGGGAAACTCTTTTCCTTGAAACGCCCCCCCATACCCCAGCTGTGGCCTTCCCGTTTTCTGCGTGGTGGTGTCGGGGGAACTTCCTCAGGCCTCTCCGCAGTGGAGCCTCTTTCGGTTCTGCCAGGATACCTAGAGGCAGCGGAGAGGCGGGCAGGGAGGGGAAAACCGTGAGGGTCCCTGTGGCAGGCCCCAGCACCCATGGGATCTCTCTCCGCTCGCAGGAAGCAGGCTAGCTCCTAGCCTGCCTCGGCTTGGCCTTTGTGGGACCTGGGGGCAGAGAAGAAGGGCTGTCTCTGGGACCATGCCTCCTCCCCTACCCAGCAAGATGCGTCCCTAAACTCCCGGGGGAATTAGACTTTTGGGAATGTTCTGGGGAAATCCCTGCGCGGTGAATTGCTGGGGGCTCCGCCCCCCGATAGGTGGACCGCGATTGGTCTTTGAAGACCCCGCCCCTTTCATGGGCGGGGGCAAGGCTGGGGCAGGGGAGTCAGCAGAGGCCTCGCTCGGGCGCCCAGTGGTCCTGCCGCCTGGTCTCACCTCGCCATGGTTCGTCTGCCTCTGCACTGCGTCCTCTGGGGCTGCTTGCTGACCGCTGTGAGTTGTTTTTGCCCCGACCCG
This sequence comes from Hylobates moloch, assembly GCF_009828535.3. Lineage (NCBI taxonomy): Eukaryota > Metazoa > Chordata > Mammalia > Primates > Hylobatidae > Hylobates > Hylobates moloch. The sequence goes on along the minus strand of NW_026652296.1, from coordinate 14,655,249 downwards.
ACGGGAGTTGGGAGTGGGGAATGAGAAGGAAAGGGAAGGAAGACTTCGGGGAAGAGGCCTTCCTGGCTGATTTTTGTGGGGGCAGGAGGGTGGGTGGGAGCTGGGCAAGGTGCCCCCGCTCCTGGCTGAATGGGGTGGGCTGCTTCTCTCTTCTCCCGGGCTGGGGTCCCGGGAGCGGCCTACAGGGGCCGCTCAGGGAAGGCACTGGCTGCACAAGCGTGCCTAGACGACCTGGACAGGTTTAGGGAGCCTCAGAGGCTGGCCACACGAAGACTGGTAGGGGGTTCAGAGGGCGGGAAGTGAGGCAGACCAAGGGAAGGGGCGGGTCTGGCCCGTTTCCTGTCCCCTTCTTATTGTGGACAGATGCCAGCCTCCGTAAGTGGTTATCATCTCCTTGCCAGCTGGGGCTGCCTTCTTCCAGGGCATCTTGTGGGAACAAGAGATGGGTGCAGAGACCCAGGTACTTTTGTGAGAAGGCAAGGAGCTTTTAACATCGCCCTCTGCCCCGAACCCTATCTTGGGTGTTCCAACCTAGAAGGAATCCCCAGGGCTGTGCCTTTCTGTCCTGAATTTAAGATGACATAGGAGACCCCTGGGGGAAATGAACAGTTTATGGGACCCAATAAAGGGTTAGGAGACCAGAGTTCTGGTTGGCTCTGACCAGAGCTGGTGGTCAGAGGGCTGGAGAAACCAGGGGTTTCTCCAGGCACCAGAAGGGCTCAGAGTCAACCAGGCATATCTCCGGGATTTTCAGAAGCCTACACTTGACTCACTTTTTGTTTAAATGTATTTTTGTAGTTCCTCATTCTGGAGGCTGGGAATCCCCCAAGTACCTGGCTCCTTCATCCCAGCCCCTCTGGCCTCCCCCTACTTTCCAGGGCTGTAGATTCTGGCCTGGGCAGGAATGACCCATGGTATCAAGGAAAGCAAGGGAAGCAGCAAGGGAAGAGAGGGAGTGGGGAGGCTGCTTTGGTCCCAGAGCTTTCACTTTCACCTGAAGCAATGGCTCTTAGGGAGCAGGGAGGCAGGGGGAGGGTGGAGCTGGAAAGAGGTAAAGGGGGGCCCTTGTGGTAGGAGTGGAGAAAGAGCCAGAGGAGGTGGGGTGAAGCGTGTGATCCAGGCTTCTCAAGAGCAGAGTTTGCCCTCATAACTCCCAACTTTGGCTCCAGGTAGAGGCTGGGCTGTGACAACAATGTCAGAAGCTATCTACTGAGGGCTTCTTGTGTGTCAGGCTCTGAGCCAAACACTGCCTGTTTTCTTTGATTTCTCACAACTCCCCCATTATACAGATGGGCAAATTGAGGCTCAGAAAGGGGGATTGTCTTGCCAAAGGTCTCATAGCTAGCTAATGGAAGAACCTGGCTGTGAATCTACATCTGCCTGATTCCTGAGCCTGCCTCTCAGATAGTGAGAGTCTCGAAGCTCTGGTCCTGAGCTGTTTTGTGGCAGAAGGACCAGAACTATGGGGAGTGAGAACTGGGGATTGACAGACTTTTAGAGGAGGGTTTTATTTCTCATGTGTTTGAAGATGGTATCAAGGACTTTCCTATCTTTGGGGGTGTGGGAGCTCCACATTCACAGGATGGTGTCTTGTGATGAGCTGGTGGGGGGCAGTAGCCTTTTCTACTTCCTTTCCTATTTTGGGTAAGACACATTTCTGTAAGTAATTTGCTGAGATACCCAGGTTGAATGAGAGCCACCAGTTAGGTAGGATTCTGGACAGCCAGCCAGGTAGCCGGGGTGCTGGCCATATATCATGCAAGCAGATACAAATGAATGATGATTAAAATTGCCATTTAATGAGCACCTACCATGTTCCCGACACTATGCTAGGCCATATACATGTATTCTTTCTTATCTTCACAATCCAACCTGCAGGGCAGGCGTTATTACTCCCATTTTAGAGATAGGGAAACTGAGGCTAAGAGAAGCAAAATAACTGGTAAGTGTTACACAGTCAGGACTGGAGTCTAAAGCTGTCTGACTCTCAAACTTGTGTTCTTTTCCCTGGCTGTTCCCAAAGTGTGGGACGATTTTAAGGAGCACATGGACATAGAATTAAACATACACTCACTTTACAGTTCCTTTAAAAATCTTTCTCATTTTTTCAAAGAGGAAGTCTCTGGAGCTAGAATAGAGTTAATGCCTCTCAAAAGCTTGCTAATCCTCCTTTTAAAACAAAAATCAAGAGCAGGCCTGGGGTGGAGGGCCTTCAGCAAGCAAAGCAACCAGCTGGGTTTTAATAACCTTGTTTTGTTTCCCCAGAATTTATTTTTAGGGTTACCTTTTATTTCTGAGAAGTGATACTGGTTCTTGTCTCTTGGCAATGATGTGAGGTTTACGTTTAAAGTAAATGTACTGGCCAGGCATGTGGCTCACGCCTGTAATCCCAGCACTTTGGGAGGCCAAGGCGGTCAGATCACTTGAGGTCAGGAGTTTGAGATCAGCCTGGCCAACATGGTGAAACCGTGTCTCTACTAAAAATACATAAATTAGCCGGGCATAGTGGTGCACACCTGTAATCCCAGCTACTCAGGAGGCTGAGGCCGGAGAATTGCTTGAACCCAGGAGGTGGAGGTTGCAGTGGGCTGAGATGATGCCACTGCACTCCAGCCTGGGTGATGGAGCAAGACCCTGTCTCAAAAAATAAAATAAAATAAAATAAAATATTGAAATTAACAACAAGTAATTAATAGCATGGGTGGTACCTGGATGTAGTAAAATGGTGAAGATGAAACACAAGTTGATGGAGAGAGGGAGGGAGCATTGAGACCTGAGTTCTCATTCCGACTCTTGTCACTGTGAGACTCTGGGCAAGTGACCCTCCTCTTTGGTGCTCAGTCTCAACTATCTGTAAAATGAAAGTGTGAGTTTACCCTTCCAACTTTACATTCTAGCATTTTATGAGGGAAGGGCTGGATGAACAGATGATGAGGAGTTGGAGGAAGAAAACATGATGGGTTTTGGAAAGGAGCAGGAAGGGAAGCAGAAGAATAGGAGGAAGAGGCCAAGTGCTAAACATAGCCCCAAACAGCACTGGGGCCAGCTGAAGTCAGCCTGCTTCAGGACTGCTGGAGTCCCCATATCCTATGGGATTTTTGGGAAGAGGAATGACTCAGGCATCAAGCCCCAAGGAATTCTGTTCAGATCAGAGAATATTGTGTTTCTAGTACCATTGCTTTGTAAAAATACCAGAATGATTCTCTGGGTGCGATTATAATCAGCTCAGTTGGCAATTTACTTGAAAACAAACACGCCAAATATCATGCAGGTTCCACTTTCTGTTTTGACTTGCACTTCAGTTTGCAGCATCTGTCCTGGATGACTTTTACCTGTCTTTTTTTTTTTTTTTTTTTTTTTGAGACAGAGTCTGGTTCTGTCCCCCAGGCTGGGGGACATCTCGGCTTACTGCAAGCTCCGCCTCCCGGGTCCACGCCATTCTCCTGCCTCAGCCTCCCGAGTAGCTGGGACTACAGGCGCCCGCCACCATGCCCTGCTAATTTTTTTGTATTTTTAGTAGAGACAGGGTTTCACTATGTTGGCCAGGATAGTCTCGAACTCCTGACCTCATGATCTGCCCACCTCGGCCTCCCAAAGTGCTAGGATTATAGGCTTGAGCCACCGCGTCCGGCCGACTTTTACCTTTCTGCTAAGGAAGTTACAGTGGAGATTTCAAGGTCCCTTCAAATTGCACAATTCTGTTTTTAGGTCCATCCAGAACCACCCACTGCATGCAGAGAAAAACAGTACCTAATAAACAGTCAGTGCTGTTCTTTGTGCCAGCCAGGTGAGATGCCAACCCTCTAGCCCCATCATGGAGTCCCCCCTTGCTTTGGTGGCAGACGCAGACCCCATATGGTAACTGTAAACTCAAATCTGAAACGACCCACTTCCCAGCCCTGCTTCACTGTCAGAATGTTCTGGTTCCCTCCCTACCAGGTAGACCTCTGTCTACCCTGAACTAGGAATCCCAGCTTCCCCATCTTCCTCGCCTGACTATGAAGGGTCCAAGACTTTCATCTTTGAATCCCCTACCCTAAAGCCTGGCCTGATCATTGTGCAGTTAGTGTCTGACTCATGGAGTTGGCCAGAGCCCTCCCTCATTTCCTGATGTTTTCCAGGACAGAAACTGGTGAGTGACTGCACAGAGTTCGCCGAAACGGAATGCCTTCCTTGTGGTGAAAGCGAATTCCTAGACACCTGGAACAGAGAGACACGCTGCCACCAGCACAAATACTGTGACCCCAGTGCGTTGCCTGTTGGGAAAGGGACGCTTGGGAGCCGGGCTGATATTCCCGACAATGCAGCCATTCTAATTTTATGTAGCCAGGGTCTGTTCTGATTAGTTGGAGTCCGGGCTGTACTGGTCATTAAGTGATTTGATTGCCATCTCTACTTGGAAGAGGGTCTGAGGAAGAAAGAGCAGGCAATGTGGGGAGTGAGGCTCAGAGCATGGCCCAGCAGGGGGTTCCCATCCTTCCTGCCCTTCTCTTCTCAGACCTAGGGCTTCAGGTCCAGCAGAAGGGCACCTCAGAAACGGACACCATCTGCACCTGTGAAGAAGGCCGGCACTGTACGAGTGAGGCCTGTGAGAGCTGTGTCCTGCACCGCTCATGCTCGCCCGGCTTTGGAGTCAAGCAGATTGGTAAGTGGCTCATCTGGGAATCAGTTTTGGAGGGGGACAGAAGAGCTTAGGGCCCAAGGTGAGGGGCTGGGCAGTGGGCACTTAGCCCCAGAGGCAGAGGAAGCAGAGGCTCCAACCTATGTCGGTATCCCCGCTGGCATGAGCTGCAGACCGGACCTTGTTCATTCTGCCTTCTGCCATGGGGATCTGCCTTTGAAGGGCAATGGGAGAAGTCCTGGGGACTGCAGTTGGGGGCAGTACCACATCAGGGGAAGAATGCTCAAGGCAGGAGCTCTTCCTGTCCTGCCTGGCCACTGGCTGCCTTGTGAGCCGGACAGGTGGTCCACTGTGATGGTTAATGTCCCCCTCCCCACCCACTCCCAGCTACAGGGGTTTCTGATACCATCTGCGAGCCCTGCCCAGTCGGCTTCTTCTCCAGTGTGTCATCTGCTTTTGAAAAATGTCACCCTTGGACAAGGTATAAGCACTCATCCCTTGTGTTTCCTGCTCTAAGAGTGGCATGGAGCTGCCTCCATTCTCTCCAGCCACCTGTCCTGTCCCTGCTCCCAGAGGTCTACACACACTCATGTACTTGTGAAGCATCTGCAGAGTGGCCTCATGGCCAGCCAGACAGGCACGTTTCCACATTTTTCTTGCCTCTCTCTTTGAGGTAATAGACACTGTCGATCTCTTGCTTTATGAGAGCCTCCTATCTTCGGGATATTGGGACACTTATCTTAGCTTTCCTTCTGTCCCTCCTGCTTCTCCTCAGTTTTCCTCGTCTTGCTTTCACCTTACCTGGCTTTCTAGGGCTTTCTGGGCTCTGGGTGCTCACCCTGAGGGCCTCCCTCTCTTACCTCCAACTCCAAACCCACGCCAGGTCCTGCCACTGGCTGTCTACGTTTTGGGAACTTACTCACTGTCTCCACTGTTGTCACTTTAGTTTGGGCCTCATCACTGTGGTCTGGGTGATGCCTTTTCTGCCTCCTGGCCTCCCTGCCTCTGGTCTCTCCCCTCCTGCTGGTTCTGTCTCCATCCTCTTGCCAACATGAGCGTTCGACAGTTTCTTTCAAATCATGACACTCTCCTATTTGAGATGCTTCCTGTCTGTCTGTTGGAACTAAGACTCCTTAGCATGGCACCCGATCTTCCTGTTGCATTTCCTGCTCTCTTTCCTGCATCACATAGCTTCATGCTACTTGCAATCCTCTGAACACACTGTTCATTCTCTTCCATCAAACTCATCTGCTTGGAATACCTTAAACATGGGCCCCAGGCCAGGCACGGTGGCTCATGCCTGTAATCCCCACACTTTGGGAGGCCAAGGCAGGTGGATCACTTGAGGTCAGGAGTTCAAGACCAGCTAGCCCACCATGGTGAAAACCCATCTCTACTAAAAATACCAAAAAATTAGCTGGGTGTGGTGGTGGGCACCTGTAATCCCAGCTACTTGTGAGGCTGAGGCAGGAGAATCACTTGAACCCAGAAGGTGGAGGTTGCAATGAGCCAAGATAGCGCCACTGCACTCCAGCCTGGGCAACAGAGTGACATTCTGTCTCAAAAAACAAACACCTGCCCCATTAACTTTTTGCATTTGATTTTTAAAAATGGGCAAGATAGGCACATGGACAGAAGGCACAAAAGAGCCAAAGCGATGTCTTTCTCCCATCCCTGCCCCTTAGCCTCCCAGTTCTTTCTGGAGGGAGCCATTGTTCCTTGCATATCTGCATATAAACAAACCAACACACACACACACACACATACAAACACACACAAAATTTCCCTTTTACTTTTGCACAAATAGGAGTATACCATATACACTTTATTTCTTAACTGTCTGCCTTTCCCTAATAGATTGAAAATTCCTTAAATGTAGAGACTTGGCCTTTTTTTTTCTTCCATTGATACATCCCCTATACCTGGAACAGTACCTGACGCATGGTAGGTGCTTAAATTTTTACTGATAAATGTTGACTGATAACTGGAGGCACCAGTGGTATAGTTTTTTTTTTTTTTTTTTTTTTTTTGAGATGGAGTCTTGCTCTGTCGCCCAGGCTGGAGTGCAGTGGCGCGATCTTGGCTCACTGCAAGCTCCGCCTCCCAGGTTCACACCATTCTCCTGCCTCAGCCTCCTGAGTAGCTGGGACTACAGGCTCCCGCCACCATGCCCGGCTAATTTTTTTTGTATTTTTAGTAGAGACGGGGTTTCACCGTGTTAACCTGGATGGTCTCGATCTCCTGACCTCATGATCCACCTGCCTTGGCCTCCCAAAGTGCTGGGATTACAGGCGTGAGCCACTGTGCCTGGCCACCAGTGGTATAGTATTAATGGAATCAGTGCATTGGCTTACGTATCTGATTACAGCTCAGTAAGTGTGTGACCCTCACTGAGCCTTCGTCTCCTCATCTGAAAAATGGGAATGACCTTCATTTCACAAGGCTTGAGCTAAAAACATGTAAAGTGTATTGTAAATTCCTGAATGCTCTACTCATGTAAGACTAAAGTAGGCCAGGCATGGTGGTTCACACCTGTAATCGCAGCACTTTAGGAGGCCGAGGCGGGCGGATCACGAGGTCAAGAGATCGAGACCCTCCTGGCTAATATGGTAAAATCCTGTCTCTACTAAAAATACAAAAATTAGCTGGGAGTGGTGGCGCGCGTCTGTAGTCCCAGCTACTTGGGAGGCGGAGGCAGGAGAATCGCTTGAACCTGGGAGATGGAGGTTGCAGTGAGCTGAGATCGCGCCACTGCATTCCAGCCAGTCTGGCGAAAGAGTGAGACTCCGTCTCAAAAAAAAAAAAAAAAAAAAAAAGACTAAAGTACCTGGTTTCTTCAAAGCTTCTCTCTCTTTCTCCCACCTGAGATGATTTTTCCTTTGCAATGTCCTGCGCCCATTCCGCCCCACTCCTCCTGGGGCCACCTGGACCAGGTCTTCGTCATCTCATATCTATATGTTTGCTGTGTCTCCTGGCTGGCCGCTCTTCTGTAATTTCTCCTCCTCTGAGCTCTCTGGGCAGCTGAGTCCTCTCACTAGTGAAGTCGTCTGGTTGGATGCTGATGAGACTGACCAGCTGAATCCAGTTGAAAACTTCACACTTGGCAGTGATCTGGTTCTAAAGACACAATTTTCCATAGTTTCCTAACACCATCCTGCATGCCACCTGCCTGATTTCCCCACATCACATCGTCCCACTTAGCGGGACTGCACTGCTGATCCAAATTTTACATCCTTTAGGGCCCACTCGGGTCTCGTCTCCTCAGGGAAGCCTTTCTGGAAGACTCTTAAACCAGAGGTTCTCAACAGGGGGCAGTTTTGCTCCCTGTGGAACGTTTGCCAATGTCTGGACACAGTTCATTTGTCACAAATGGAGAGGGGGATGCTACAGGGATCTGGCGGACAGAAGCCAGGGATGCTGCTGAACATCTGCAATGCATAGGACAGCCCAACCCTACCGCCACACCCCCAGTAAATAATGATCCAGCCCAAATGTCACTGGTGCTCAGGTTGAGTAACCCTGTTGTAAGCTGAACTCATCATCTCTTCATTCCAGCCTTGGTGGATTCTGTCTCCTCTGAACCATTCCCATCTCACTTTAGCCTACCTAGATCACAAAGCTTGGCACTCATTATAGACCCCCCTATTTATTACTCTTTCAAGACGTGCAAGAATCTTTTCTCTGCACTTTTAAGTTCTGTAAGAAGAGTCTGTGTCATTCCTATAATAACCAGCATAGGATGTTGCACGTATTTGTGTGCTCAGTGAACCTGGATTTGTTGATTGTTGCCTGACTCACTCTAGAGTTGGAAATCTTATGCTTGGGGAAACTTAATATCTCTTTCTTTCTCTGTGTGTGTGCATTTGTGCACGTGTCTGTGCATAGCTGTGAGACCAAAGACCTGGTTGTGCAACAGGCAGGCACAAACAAGACTGATGTTGTCTGTGGTGAGTCCTGGACAATGGGCCCTGGAGAAAGCCTAGGAAGGTGGGAACTGAAGGGGGAGATGAGGCACACAGGAACACTGGATGGGAAAAGGGGAAGGGGAGGCAGTTTGGGGGTGTGGTATCACAGCTCTGCCACTTACCTTGGGAGCCTGGGCACATCACTTCCCCTCTCTTAGCCTCAGTTTCTTCATCTGTAAAATGGGATGATAACAGCACTTCCTTAGTAGGTTTTGATTTTAGAGTGAGAAGGTTGGCCTACAGCAAAGATCAGATAATGTAAATCAGTGAAAAAGTCAGGGGTAAAGAAAAATACATTCTCTTTGCTTTTTCTCAAAATGTACTTTCCTCTTTGTAGGGCTGGGACTAGAATGAGGTGAGCAAGGCACTTGCCCTTGGGCGCAATATTTAAGAAGGTGCCATAAAAGTGTAGTAATCAAGGTAAATTCATTTTGATGCAATATTTTCAAAAATAAAAATTAATGCAAAGAAATCCATGATGAGCAAGATAGCAACATTTTAAATAAAGAACAGGATCCGACCCTGTGTTTGCATGACCCTGCCTCACTCACCTCACCCTAATCCTGGCCCTGGTTCCAATAAAATGATAGGCAGCCAGCCTGCAGGCCGTAGTTGGCTGACTTGGTGTCTGCCTGATGATTTTCAAAATATGGCATTAAAAGAGTGTTTACCTTGATGACTGAGTTTTTTGGACACCCTTTTCAATTTTGTCCTGAAACAATTTCATCCCTTGCCTCACCCTAGTCTCCACCCTGCCTTTTGGTCTTTCTTTTATTTTCCCACTTTGAAAAAAAAATTCGGCATGAGAAATACTTTATCTTTCCCCTCCACTCTTCTATACCAAAAGCAACATGCAGACATGAATCATGCTAGACCTTGGCATTGGGCAGAGAGCAGGGAGTGGCGGGGAGCATGGTGAGCAGGTGGTGGCAGCCACTGCCACCACTCGCTTCTAGATGGTTCCCAGGTGGGGAGGCTGCCCACTGGAACCCAGTCTTCCCAGTTTGTAAGAGAAATCAGATGTCTAGGTTTTAATATGTGATCTCCCAGTTTAAAAATGTCGGCAAATATTTCCAAACATTAAAAAAAGTTCTGATTCCTTTAAAGACATTTGCCAGCCACATTTCCCCAAGGGCCGCGGTTTGAACTCTCTGATGTAGATGAGCTCTGACATTGGAGGATTCTAGAGTCTGACAAGTCACAGCGGGTTGAGGGTAGGGAGAAACTGCAGGTGAGGGGTGCATGCTGAAGTCCTGATTTCTTCAGGTCCCCAGGATCGGCAGAGAGCCCTGGTGATGATCCCCATTATCTTCGGGTTCCTGTTTGCCATCCCCTTGGTGCTGGTCTTTATCAGTGAGTCCTCAGGTGGGGAGGTGATGGGGGAAGGAGGGGAGACCTCCTGTTTCTTATCTGGACTCTCCAACTCCCCATCGTTTTTTTTGTTTTGTTTTTTTTTTTTTCTAGAAAAGGTGGCCAAGAAGCCAACCGCTAAGGTAGGTCACTCCTGAGAACCGGGACAGAGTTTTGACAAACTGGGAAGATGGCCTCACGGTTGCCTATGGGGCAGTAAAACTGATTCAGTCTGTCCCTGCAGCCAGTGGGGTGGCAGCAGAATTGGGGACTCTCACCCCCGCCCACCATGCTTCTTCCATCCAGAGCTCAATCCCCCACAGAACTGCCCCTGGCACCACTGGCAGAGCCTAACACTGGCTGTTCTTCACTCCTTTCCTGGCATTCAACACGTAGGGAGCTGCATCTTTGGGCCTTGGGCCTGGGTCAAATGGGTGGGAGCAAATATGGCAGCCCCTTAAGCCCACTGGCTCCCACTCTGGAAGCTCTTCGTCGCCCTTGGTGTGGCCAGCAGGGGGCAGGAGGCACCCGAGGAATCAGCACTGACCCGCCGTCTGGGAAAGGGGAGAGGGCTTGGGGAAGGGATCCGCTTCCCAGGGAGGGGCTCCTCAGAGACACAGCTGCCCCTGTTGCTGGGGATAACCTCACACCTTGCCTCTCCAGGCCCCCCACCCCAAGCAGGAACCCCAGGAGATCAATTTTCCCGACGATCTTCCTGGCTCCAACACTGCCGCTCCAGTGCAGGAGACTTTACATGGATGCCAACCGGTCACCCAGGAGGATGGCAAAGAGAGTCGCATCTCAGTGCAGGAGAGACAGTGAGGCTGCACGCACCCAAGAGTGTGGCCACGTGGGCAAACAGGCACTTGGCCAGAGAGGCTGGTGCTGCTGCTGCTGTGGTGTGAGGGTGAGGGACTGGCACTGACTGGGCACAGCTCCCCCCTCCCGCCTGCACCCCTGCAGTTTGAGACAGGAGACCTGGCACCAGATGCAGAGACAGTTCACCTTGAAGAACCTCTCACTTCACCCTGGAGCCCATCCAGTCTCCCAACTTGTATTAAAGACAGAGGCAGAAGTTTGGTGGTGGTGGTGGGGGGGTATGGTTCAGTAATATCCACCGGACCTTCTGATCCAGCAGTTTGGTGCCCAGAGAGGCATCATGGTGGCTTCCCTGCGCCCTGGAAGCCATATACACAGATGCCCATTGCGGCATTGTTTGTGATAGTAAACAACTGGAAGCTGCTTAACTGTCCATCAGCAGGAGACTGGCTAAATAAAATTAGAATATATTTATACAACAGAATCTAAAAAACACTGTCGAGTAGGGAAAAAAAAGCATGCTGCTGAATGATGGGTATGGAACCTTTTTAAAAAAGTACATGCTTTTATGTATGTATATTGCCTATGGATATATGTATAAATACAATATGCATCATATATTGATATAACAAGGGTTCTGGAAGGATACACAGAAAACCCACAGCTCGAAGACTGGTGACGTCTGGGGAGGGGAAGAAGGGTCTGGGGGAGGGTTGGTTAAAGGGAGATTTGGCTTTCCCGTAGTCCTTCATCTTTTTTCCCAAAAGGAGAGTGAATTCACGTAATGCTTATGTAATTAAAAAATCATCAAACATGTAAAAAGAAAAACGGGGGCGAACATGCTGGGTGACATGAGCTGTTTAACCTGCTGTCAGGCTCACGGAATGAGGGCATTTTCTGTAGATAAATAAGAACATCCCCAGGCCGCTGCCCCTCCAGGGTGGTTTCCATGTGTGCTCACATGTGGTATTGAGGTTGCAAAGTGCTCTTCCCATTTGATTCATGTTCATGAAAATAGCCTTCCCAAGCAGGGTGGGTCTGCATCCCTCCCTCTTTTACAGAGGTGGAAATGAGGTCCAGAGAGGTGAAGTGACTTGCCTAGAGTCACACAGCAGTGTCTGGTGGTGCCACGCTGAGAGCTCCTCACTCTGGGTTCTGAGCTCCTCCCAGATCTGCCTGCTGTCTGGAACCAACATCTGTAGCTCCTTCCCAGGGAGATCCTGGGTCTCTCACCGCCTTCTGACCTCCCTGTGGCTGCAGGAGCTACTGCTTCTCGGTCAGATGGTGTCCCCTTCCCCCCAGCAGTATCTCAGGATAAAAATAAACCATCCTGTTCTCTTTTCCTGCTGAGCCAACTGAGGGGGAGCCTAGCCAGGAGGAGCGGCAGATGGAGTGGGAGCAGAGGGGAGGGGACGGGAGGAAGGTTGGAGGAGAAGGGAGAGCAATGCAAAGTGCCATGCAGAACCCCTGCACAAAGGTTCGAGGTGAGGTTTAACCCAGGGGTCTCAAACTTTCCCAGGAAAGAACCTGCTTTGGATTTCCCCAACACATCCTGCTGGCTGGAAGGTGTGGGGCGATGGGGGGCAAGTGGAGATGTGGAGAGAGCTTATCCCAATGGAGGCTGTGAGGGCAGCTGGGAGCCAAGAGAGGGGCACCTGGCTTGGCAGCCTTCCCAGAAGAGCTTCAAGAACCATTTGGATGCACCAGGTGGAGGCCTTTGGTTTAGAAAGTGGAGCAAAGTGGTGGTGGCGGGGAAAGGGAACTTTGGGACCTAATTCTTGTCTCTTATCTAGAGCCTAAGCATGAGTGTTGTTCAATTCTGTGGTGGTATGGTGGAAAGAGACCAAAGACCCATGCCTGCCACCGATCATCTGTGTGACCTTGGATGAGTCACTTTCACTGCTTCACTTCTCAGTTTCCCTATCTGACAAATGGTGACAGTATCTGCAGCAGACACTATTGATGCCTCGTGTGTTCTCTCCTAGGTCAGAGCTTCTCAAATTTGAGTGTGGGTTGGATGTGGTGGCTCACGTCTGTAATCCCAGCACTCTGGGAGGCCTAGGTGGGCATATAACCTAAGGTCAGGAATTCGAGACCAGCCTGACCAACAGGGCAAAAACCCCATCTATACTAAAACTACAAAAATTAGCCGGGCATGATGGCGGGTGCCTGTAATCACAGCTCCTCGGGAGGCTGAGGCAGGAGAATCGCTTGAACCCGGGAGGCAGAGGTTGCAGTGAGCCGAGATCATGCCACTGCACTCCAGCCTGGGCAACAGGGTAAAACTCCATCTAAAATAACAACAACAATAGCAACAACAACAACAACAAAACTTGAGTGTTTATCTGAACCACCTGCAAGGTGGTTCTTGTTAAAGATTGCGAGGTCCCACCTCCCGTGTTTCTGATTCTGTGGGTCTGGGATGGAGATCAAGAATTTGCATTCTAACAAGCGTCCCAAGTGGTATTGATGCTGCCGGCCCAGGGTTCGTGCTTGGGGAACTATTGCCTTAATATTTCTTTCTTTCTTTCTTTCTTTTTTTTGAGGTGTTGTCTCGCTATGTTGCCCAGGCTGGTGTGCAGTGGTGCCACCCCAGCTCACTGCAACCTCCATCTCCCGGGTTCAAGTGACTCTCCTGCCTCAGCCTCCCAAGTACCTGGGACTATAGGTGTGCGCCACCACGCCTAGCTAATTTTTTGTATTTTTAGTAGAGACAGGGGTTTCACCATGTTGTCCAGGCTGGTCTTGAACTCCTCACCTCAAGTGATCCTCCCTCCTCGGCCTCCCAAAGTGCTGGGATTACAGGGTGAGCCACTGTGCCCAGCCAGCATTCATATTCGTATACTGTGTAAGCAGCCAGTTTCTGACTGCAAGCACTGGCGTTCACTTGCCTCAGGGCTTTTCCAGGTCTTGAAAACATGCCTGGTGCAGAGGCAGGCCAGGTAAGCTGTAGATGGGGTAGTTAATTCCCCGAAGTACTCTTAGCCAGCCAGGGTTGAAAGTGGGAGGATAAATACTCAAGCTTCCTTGCCCTTGGGAGGGACAAATGTGAGCTGTGCTCTACAGTGTCTCCGAGGCTCCCTGGAGGGACTGAGCCATGGAGCCTCCAGTGGGCAGTCTGCACTGATTCCCATCCTTTCCCTGTCTCACATCCCCTCTCCACCACTGGTGCTTCTCGGGTTCAACTCCCAAATAAACGACCTGCATTCATCCCTAGTCTCAGGATCTGCTTCTGGGAGAAGTTCCCCCTGAGACTCAGCAGAGCCCATGCACAACAATGTGCAATTTTGTTTTTCTTAGCGTCCCGAATGAAGGGAAGAGGTGGTTATTCCTGGCAGCGTTAGCACGTTCTGATTCTAAATAGAGATTGGCCAGGAGCTTTCTATGTGGCCTCAGGAAAGTTACTTAGTTCTGGGCTTTTGTCCCCGGATGCATGACGGGTCCCTAGGAGTTCTAAGGATCCTGCCAATTCTGAAAATAGCGGAGAGGACCAACCTCTTCAGGGTGTAGGGTCCTGCCCGGTGCGTGGACGGAGGGGGTGGCTGTGAGGCGCACATCAGCCAGAAGGTGGCGCCAAGGTAACGCCCGAAGACCCTGGCGGCGTCTTGGACGCCCTGAGTAAAGTTGCGTTTGCTGACTCGCCACACACCCGCCCACATTTGGGAGAGGAGACCTTTCTTCCCTTGGCCCCATCAGCCTGAGCCTCCTGAAGCTTCTACTCCGCAACTTCATCCATTCCCAGGTCTCATCCTTGTCATGAATACTTCCTTCCTTAACAAACATCAGCTGCGGTCCCACTGTGTGCCCCATCCGGAGCTAGGGTTGTGCACAGTGACACTGCTAAGACAGTAATTGAGTGCTCACTGTGTGCTAGGCACAGCGCTAAGGACTTTGCATGCATTGTCGTAATCTGTATGACAGCCCTGCATAAGACGTGGTCTCTTACAATACCCATTTTACAGATGAAATGCAGAAGGACTTGCTAAGGTCTGGAGAGTTAGAGCTGGAATTTGGACCTAACTAGGTTGACTCAAAAGCCTGTGGTTTTTGCTCATTCAGTAAGTAGGAAAGTAGGCACATGGCGGGAGGTGATGTAAACTCATGCCCGCAGGGGCTGGAGAAAGGGCTGGGAGTCAAGTCAGGTGGCAGACGCTAGGCAAAATGGAGAGGCTCTGCCCATCTTTGGGGGACAGCCTCCACTGGCTCCTTCCAATGGTTGCCCAGCAGGAATGAGGGTTGCAGATTGTCTGGAATTTGGATTTTTTTTTTTTTTTTTTTTGGAGACAGGGTCTCGCTGTATCGTCGCCCAGGCTGGAGTGCAGTGGCATGATCTCGGCTCACTGCAAGCTCCGCCTTCCGGATTCATGCCATTCTCCTGCCTCAGCCTCCCGAGTAGCTGGGACTACAGGCACCCACCACCATGCCTGGTTAATTTTTTGTATTTTTAGTAGGGATGGAGTTTCACCATGTTAGCCAGGTTGGTCTCGATCTCCTGACCTCATGATCTGCCCACCTCGGCCTCCGAAAGTGCTGGGATTACAGGTGTGAGCCACCGTGCCAGGTCTGGAATCTGGATTTTTATGTGAACTCTTACTATTTTTAAATTCCAAAAATTGGTCAAAAAACCCACAAAAGTGGCCGGGTGCTGTGGCTCACGCTTGTAATCCCAGCACTTTGGGAGGCTGAGGGAGGCAGATCACCTGTGGTCAGGAGTTCAAGACCAGCCTGGCCAACATGGTGAAACCCCATCTCTGCTAAAAATACAACAAAATTTGCTGGTCACGGTGGTGGGTGCCTGTAATCCCTGCTACTCGGGAGGCTGAGGCAGGAGAATTGCTTGAACCCTGGAGGTGGAGGTTGCAGTGAGCCGAGATTGCACCACTGCACTCCAGCCTGGGCAACAAGAGCGAAACTCTGTCTAAAAAAAACCAAAAAAACAAAAAAACCCCACAAAAGCTTGGTGAGAGCACAGGAAAGAACGTCACAGACGGCTGGGATTAAAAGAGACTGGAAACTTCACTGTGTCCTACCCTTTTGTTTTTATATGTGGGGAAACAGAGGCACTGAGAAAGTCCAGAGCTGGCTCAGGCAACATGTCCTAGGCAGCTTGTCTCTCTCTGCACCCAGCCAGGAGTTGAAGAGCCCATGGGGGCTTAGGATCCACCCTGTGCACCCCAAGTAACCAGGGCCTAAGGCATCGATGCTCTGGGACTGAGGGACTTCCCTTGGGAGGGGCCTAGTTGTGTGTAGATGTCCTCCTCATCCTATGAACAGCCCTCCACACTCCCACCCGTGCAGCCCCAGCCACAGGCAGGAACACACACCAGCTCCCCCACTTAAGCCTTCAGGCCCTGCAGTCAATTCCTCGGGCAGCAGAAGTTATTAAAGACCCTGCCCCCAAGGACTTCTCTCCCGACTGATTCTGGCACAGCAAATTACAAACCCACCTGTAGGGGTAGGGAGATGCAGTTTTAATTTGTAAAAAAAAAAAGAAAAAAAAAAAGAAATCTACGCTGTGGTCCTGGAGTTGGGGAAATGGAGGAAGCTCCTGAGGGGGCCCCTCCTGGGATGAGCTGTATTGTTACCGTGGGTGCTCCAGGAGAAGCCCCACAAGGTCAGTGAGCAGCTTGGGCCCAGCCAGCTACAGCCAGTGGGCAGGGGGTGAGGGCGCCTGTCTCTTCCTATGCTCGCCCTCCCTCCCTGTCCCTGGGGCTCCCTGCTGACTCACACATCCCGCTGGGCGTTGGTGCCCAGCTAGTTCCCTGCCTCCCGCTCACTCCGGGGCTCCCTCCCACCCTCTGCAGCGTCTGCCCGCACCCTCCTTCCTGCTTTCTCCCTTGCTTTCTAACTACCTCCTTTCCCATCTCCAGCTATTCCGACTCACCTTGTTCTCTTTTGAACAAGTGTTATTATTCTGCCTAATTATAAAAGTCATGCTCATGCACCACACCCCCCATCCAAGCAATAAACAGGACCAGGGAAGTAAGACCACTTGTAAGCCTCCCACCTCTTGCTAACCACAAGGTATGGGTCCTTCTAGACTTGTTTTCTCTGAAATAAACATTTTTTTTTTAAAAACTTGGGCTATTATTATATGCATTGTTTTGCAAGCAGCCTTCTTTGCTTAGCAGTGTACAGCAGACGTCTCTCCATGCCAATTATATAGAAATGGATAGCATGGCTTTTTTTTTTTTGTCTTACTCTGTCACCCAGGCTGGAGTGGCATGATCATGGCTCACTGCAGCCTCAACCTCGCGGGCTCAGGTGATCCTCCCACCTCAGGCTCCTGAGTAGCTGGGACTACAGGGATGCAACCCCACACCTGGCTAAGTTTTGTGTTTCTTTGTAGAGATGGCATTTTGCCAGGCTGTCCAGGCTGGTCTCAAACTCCTGGGCTCAAGTGATCCACCTGCCTTGGCCTCCCAAAGTGCTAGGGTTACAGGCCTGAGCCACTGCACCCAGCAACGGCATGCTTTTTAATTGGTGCATAGGATTCCACTGTAGGGCTGGATGCTGATTCATGAAGAGGCTCCTATGACGTCCCTCCTGGACTTTCAGGTGGGGTTTCTCTTTCCTTTTCCTCATGAGTCTCTCCCTGGCGCCTCCTCCGCTTTTCCTGTCTCCTACCTCCCATTTTCTCTCTCCGCCTTTCACTCTCCCCTCCTCTCTGACTTCATCCCTGAGTCCCCACCCTTAGTTTCTCCTGTCTTCTCCCCTACACACCCCACTCTCCCCAGCCCTCCCCATTCCCTCTGACTCTCTGCTCCCTGTGGAGGGTGGGGGGTCCGCGGACCGGCTCCCGCGTCAGACACGTGCCATCTCATTAGCGTGCCTGTCCCCCAAAGTGAGGCAGGCAGGAGCCACGGTAGCAGCGAGAGGCCTAATTGAATGTAACTAATTATTCACTCCCTTAAATGGGCCTGGGAGGGACAGAATTACTCACTCTGAACTGGGGAGACAGGGAACTGGCCGCTGGCAAACAAATCCTGGGGCCTGTGGAGATGGCTCTCCTTGGAATACTAATTAGGGCCGAATGATGGGATAAAATCAGGGACAGAGACGCCTCTCCCTGCCCTCCCATCTCGTCTGGGAAATTGGGGGTCGGGAGGAGGAAGGGACCCTTGTGTGAATCTAATTGAAGGACCCCAGGGAAGTGTTAATATGGGATGGGGGCAGGGGGAATGAAATGCTGAGCCTGGGGCTTGAGGAAGGCAGGAGGCTGATGTTTAATATGGAGAGAGGCGGGAGGGCACAGCAGTGCCTGAGGGAAGGAGCTGGCAGCAACCCCAGGGCCACCCGGAGCTGAGGGAACCCCACTGGCTCCTGGGAGGAAGCCCTTCTCCTCCCAAGCACTACCAAGTGCCAGGCCCTGTGCTAAAGACAGGTGTTCCAAATCTTCTTGAAGCCCTTTGTGTGTTGGCTCACTCCGTATCTCAGATGAGAAAAACTGAGGCACAGAGAGGGGAAGCGGCTCCTTCACCCATGATCAGGCAGCTAGAGCGTGCAGGGCTGGGGCTCGGTTCCACCCGGCTGCAAAGCTTCTGTTCCTAACCCCTAGAATTACCCAGGCCACATCCCAGACCAATTAGATAAAATTTCCATGGAGGTGGCATGTGATGGTCATAGTCTAGGCATCAGTATTTTTTTTTTTTTTTTTTGAGACAGTCTTGCTCTGTCACCCAGGCTGGAGTGCAGTGGTGTGATCTTGGTTCACTGCAACCTCTGCCTCCTGGGTTCAAACGATTCTCCTGCCTCAGTCTCCTCAGTAGCTGGGATGACAGGTGCCCGCCATCAAGCCAGGCTAATTTTTGTATTTCTAGTAGAGACGGGGTTTCACCATGTTGGCCGGGCTGGTCTTGAACTCCTGACCTCAAGTTGATCCATCTGCCTTGGCCTCCCAAAGTGCTGGGATTGCAGGTGTGAGCCGCTGCGCCTGGCAAATTGTCAGTATATTTTTTTAGAGCTTCCCTGGTGATTCTGAGATTCAGCCAGAACTGAGGACCCCTGGTCTGGACTTTATTTCCCTATTTGAGTCACCGCTTCTATTTCACAAGTGGCATCCATCCTTCTACTGAGCCAATCCGTCCCAAAGGACCTCTAGGCTCTATCTAGCCTTATCTCTGGGGCTGGTTTCCAGACAGCTGGGAGCACGCAAGCTGGGGCAGGAGGGACTGTGTGGAATAGGATGGGGGAGGGTTCTAATGTCCAGGGGTGGACCCAGGGTAGAAGACCTGAATGCAGCTCCAGGAGACTCTGGGATGCATCATTCTGGGCAGCTGTTGAAGGTCAAAGGTGAGAAGTCAATTAGGGATTGTGCAGACATTGAAAGAAGGACAAATCACACGATGGAGAGACATATAGAATGGAGAGGTATGTGTGTGTGCATGCGTGCATGCACGTGTAGTCAGGGAGTGGTTGGTGTGGGTGGGTATAGTAATCGTGATTCTTGATGCCATTTATGTGCCAGGTACTTTTCCCATATTATCTCATTTGGTCCTGACAACAATCCTTTGAGGGTGTATGGCCATCCTTGCAGCTGAGTAAGGTGCAGCTCGGAGAGGTTGAGTAAGTGTCCCAAGGCTACACGCAGAACCAGTATTCAATTTCTGGCTCCCAGTTTCAAATCCCATGCTCCTTTCTCCTACTCTGCCTTGATTGTGCTATTGCACTTGTGATCTCTTCTCTAGCAGGTGTTGGTGTGTGTGCATGCTGGTCAGATGTGCATGATGCGCGTGTGCTTGTGTGTGTGTGTGTTGCTCCCTCCTTTTGGGAGGGACAAGACTTCCATTCTGCCCAGCACAATGCCTCCTGCTGACCAGTGAGAGAGAAGAGGAGGGGCACCCACTCCTGCTTCTTGCCCCTGTTCCCCAGTGCCACTCAGCTGGTGACTGCCTCTCTTGTGGCTGGGGCTGAGAAGGGGTGGGGCAAGGCCGGTTATCCTCCCAGCCAAGTGACAAATAGCCTTATTTGTAACAAAGGTGGAGAGACAACCCATTTCTAGGGCAGGGAAATTCTCTCTTTTTCACGCTTTCAAGCTGCCCTCCTGCCACCCGCTGTCCCCTGCCCCAGTGAAGGTGGCAGGGAGAGATGGGCCTGTCACACTCATCCCCCTTCTGTTCCCCCACCTCAAGTGCAGGGAACTTCATGGGAGCTTCATAGAGGGGCAGCAAATTTATGAGCCCAACACCAATTCCCCAATCACCTCTCTGGCCGATCCATCTTTCTGGAGCCAGAGACGAAATGAAATTATTGTGAAATAAATCCGTACAGATGATCGAGGGACTGGCAGCGGGGGGGACAGCAAGGGGTGGGAGCCAGGAGCTGGGGCTCAGGTGGGAGGGCTGTTGCCACTCCCCTTGGCTGAGACCCAGAGAGGGGACTTCACTGGCTTTCCTCCCTTTGATGGGGTGGGGCGGCGTTCTGCTTATGCTGCCAATTCTCTATGGAGCCTCTTGCCCAATAGGATCCTTATTTAAGGGGCTGATTGAAGGACCCTCCAGCTTGTGATGGGTCCTGTGTCACTTATGCTTCCAAACTCCCAGGGTCAGAGAGCAAGGAGGGGGTGGGAGGGGTTGCATTCAGGGTGAGGTGGGAGTGAAGACAGAGTCAGAGTCAGGGCCAAGGGCCTGGATGATGCTTCCCATGTTTAATTATCCGCCGTGGAGGCCCCCTGCTGTGCCAGGTGTTCGCGCCTAAGTTTTGGGAATGAAGGGAGACCCAAGGGAAGGCACCAGTGTTGGGGTTACTCTGACAGCTTGGGGCCACACCTGTTTACCAGGAGGTTTGGAAGTAGTTCAATATTTTAACAACCTTTGTAGTAGGACTTCATGTTCCAGCTGAGTACCGATCTTGGAGCAGGGCGAGGGTTGGGGCAGCTTGGTGCCCCCTCTCCCTCCTCTTTGCCCAGCAGTGTCTGGGGTCTTCCCCGCAAAGATCCTGCAGGATGGCTGTGTGTCAGTCTGGTGCATCAGGGGCTGGCCTCAGAGCCGAAGGGTCCACAGTGGACTTGCCAAGCCCAGAGTGCCAGAGCTTTCCTGCCTCCCCTCCCACCTCAGCCAGCTCTCAGGGGACCCCCCACCACCCTGAGCACTGAGCTGGAAGTGGAGGCAGCCAGCCGGCTGGGATGTGATCATTCAACCTCCTGAGCAAGGCCAGCCATGGCCATAGGGAAACGATGAGGTCCCTTGAGTAGTCAAGGGTCTGCTGGGGCCACTGGGCAGGACAGGCCCTCCCTAGCCTGCCCTTGTCTTGCTCTGGGACCTTGACCCTCTCCCCTTCTGAGGAAGGAGTACAGTGGCTTTGGGGGATGATGAGGGCCAGACAGCCAGACCCTCAGCACCTATTGATGTTGCTGGCTGGGTGGGTGCGTGTCTAAGTGCAGCCCCGGGCTCACATTAGGTGGGGCGGGGGTGGAAGCCAGACATAGACTGCTCTGGAAATGAGATTTGCCTCGTTATCTGTGCTTGCTCAGACTGAGGGCCTTGGGCATTAACCAGCCCATCCAAGGAGTTAAGAAGCAGGGTTGCAGGAGGAGGGGCAGGGAGCCGAAATCCAGGCTGGAGTAGATAGAGCCCCTGCTGGAATGTGTGTGTATGTATGTCCCTTGGTGGTTTGGATTTGTGGGGTTTTGTCTACAAAAGTATGTGTGTTTTCCTGGTTGGTGTGGATGTCCTTTAAAAGAATCTGTGTATAGCACCTTGGCTTCTGCTCATGGTGGTTGCTGTTTCTCTTTAGTGTGTGTGTGTGTGTGTGTGTGTGTGTGTGTGTGTTGCTGGAATTAACACAAGTATGTCTGTTTCTTGACTGCACCTGTGTGTGCACACCCACAGGCTCCTGTTGGTTTTGTTTGTACACGCCCCATTCACGTCCCAGCCCACTCAGAAGGCTGCAGGCCCAGACACAGCCTAATGGATGGAGCCAGGTGGGCAGGGCAGGCTGGCTGGCCTGCACCCAGGGGGCGGTGGGTGGATCTGGGCATCTTCCAGAGGCACCGGCCTGGCAGGGAACAAAGGGGCAATCAGTAGAGAGGCCACTAGAGCACAGCTGATTGAGGAAGAGGAATTAACTAGGAGCCCCATGGGGCTCTGCAGGGGGCGGGGGCGGTGGGGGGCCCCTGGCATCCTGATTAGGTGGGGGAGCAGGTGCAGCTGGGCTTACCTGAGCCACAGGAGGGAGTTGGAAGGGGCAGAGGGGAAAGCCTAGGATAGGATGAAGTAGAGCAGGGCTGGGAGCTGAGGACCTGGATCAACGACTTTGAGGGAGAGAAGGGCACGGAGTGTACCGAGCAGATATTGTCACCCTAAATGGGATCCTTGTCGCCTGTCATCCTAAGTGGATCACACTCCCACTTATCCAGAGCTTGCTGTGGGCCTGGCAATGGGCTAAACATCTGCCACGTAATCCTCACAGCACAGAAGCCAGTTCCATTATCAGTCAGGCTCACACATAAGGAGATGGATACCCAGAGAGGTAAGGCAACTTGCTGGAGGACACACAGCTACGAATCCAGGTCAGCTCGGCTTTAGGGTCCTCATTTTAACCTCTGTGCCACCTTGCCACTCCCCAGGCCCCTGCTGCATTGCCAGTGGGGAGAAGTTACAGGAAGACAGACTGTGGCACAGAAAAAGAGGGATGTACAAATCCACCTGACCAACAAAGCAGCCTGATCCTGGATGGGGTGAAATGCCTGATACTGGAGGTATGCAAGGAATAGCTCACTAACAAAGGGGTTCCTTGCTGGATAGGTGGTTGGATTCCCTTCTCTCCATCACTATAATATGGATTGAGTCAGAGCCCCTGGGTTTGAATCCCAGCTCCACCATTTACTCACTGTGTGATATTGGGCAACTTGCTAGACCTCTCTGTGTTTCAGTTTTCTCATCTGAAAAATGGAGGAGTGTGAGGATGGAGGGTCACAGAGAGCTGGGGGAAGAGGTGGGACTTGGGATGAGCAGAAAGCAAGGTGGCAACACAGGTGTTAGGCTCTGGGGCTTGAGGGGTTGAGTGGGGTTCAGGTGACCTCCTGAAGACATTTAGGTTCAGCTTCCTCTGCTCTAGCCCGGACCTCACATCTCTCACTGGGGCCATTGCTTCAGCCTCCATCCTGCTTTTTGTGCCCAGCCTCTCCTCCTCCGGCCCATTCTCTGTCCCCTTCAATTTGACCATGTCACTCCCCTCATCTGTAGCCTTCAATGACTCCTCTCCCCCTATAAAAGTGGTTTTCAAAGTGTGT
This sequence comes from Hylobates moloch, assembly GCF_009828535.3. Taxonomy (NCBI): domain Eukaryota; kingdom Metazoa; phylum Chordata; class Mammalia; order Primates; family Hylobatidae; genus Hylobates; species Hylobates moloch. Next base: position 14,632,262 of record NW_026652296.1, on the reverse strand, counting down.
CAGGAGAACCCCCTGCGGGTTGGGGGATAACCTTAGGTGACACATGATCCAGGTCTCCTGGGAGACTTTGCACAGTTCTCTTTTGATCCCAAGGAGGACACCCCAGTTTGGTGCTGGTTTGTCTTTCACATTCTTTGCTGTAGGAAGGTCAGGTCAGACTCAGCCACCGGCAAACAACTGAGTCTATTTAGAACTCAATAACGCTGATTTGTTCTAAGCTTTGATTTCTCCAACTGTTTCCTTCTCAAACACCTTCTCCTCTGGGCTCCCCAATGCCTGATTTTCTCATTTGCCACCCTGCTTCACTGCTTGCTCCCTGCAAGTTTCCTGTTTTGCTTTTTCTGCTGCGGCTGGTCCTCTCAACACAAGTGTACTATCAGGCTCTGCCTCACTCTTCTTCTTGTCTGGAGCTCCATCTAGTCCCAGAGCATTAACCACCACCACTGATTCTCAAATGTAACTCTCGACCCAGATCATTTTCCAGCTGCCTTCTTGATATTTCTATTTGGGTGTCCAATAGGTATTTCTAATCTACAAGTCCTAAATGGAGCCTTGTGCTACCCACGCCTCTGCCTCTCCCCTTGCCTGCCTTGCTTCAGTAGATGGTCACACATCTAGGAGTTATCCTTGACTCCTCTCTCTTCTTTGCCTTCCCCATCCAATCCATTAGCCACGCCTGTCAACTTTACCCACAAAACGTATTCTGGAACAGCCAATTCCCTTCATGTCCTCATGCCCTGGTCCGAGCCAGCATCACCTCTCACCTGCAGGCTGCAGCAGCCTCTGGGCTGGTCATGCTGCTCTCAACTTGCATCCCTCCAAACCTACCACACAGCAGCTGGAGGATCTTTTAAAAGCATTAATCTGATTACATCACTCAACTGCTTAAGACACTCAAAGTGCAGCCCCTTGTGCTTACAGCAAATCCAAGCCCTTTGCTCTGGTTTATAAGGCGCTGTGTGACTGGGGTTTTTTTCTGTCGGTTTCTCTCATTCCATCCATATCCCTCTCTCCCTTGCTCACTCTGCTCTCGTCACATTGCCCTGGCTTTGCCCTTGAACCTACTGAGCTCGGTTCCACTGTGTTCCCTCTGCCCAGAACTTCTGTCCCTTGATCTTCTCTTCCTTTAGCTATCTGCTGGGAGGGTCACCTCCTCCGAGAGGCCTTCCCTGAGTACTCAACAATAAAGTCACTCCAGACACCACTGCATCCTTCTCTTCTTGCTTTTTGCTGAGCATGACAGTTTTTTTTTTTTTTTGCTTTCCTCCATATAACTATAAACTCCACATAAGAAGGAATGTTGCCTGTCTTGTTCATTGCTGTATTTTCAGTGCCAAGAATGGTACCTGAATCATAGAAGATGATTATTATTTGCTGATTGAATTAATGAGTTGTATTTTTTACAGTTACCTTTGATGTATGACAGGTGTCACTGTTTTTTTTTCCATTTTAGATGGTGACATAGATTTCCTTTTAAGAATAAAGCAAAAAAAATTCTGATAAGAGACCTGAATATGTAAGGAACTCTTATAACTCAACAATAAAAAGACAAATACAATGAAAACATGAGCAAAGAATTTGAACAGACATTTCTCCAAAGAAGACATACAAATTGCCAATAAGCACATGAAAAATGCTCAACATCATTAGTCATTAGGGAAACACAAATCAAAACCACAATGAGATACCATCGCATTTCAAATTACGATGTGATTATCACTTTACTAGAACGGCTAAACGTGGTGAAATTGGAATGCTTGTACATCGCTGGTGGGATTGTAAAATGGTGCAGCCACTTAGGAAATAGTTCATCAGTTCCTCAAAAAGTTAAACTTGGTGTTATCACATGACCCAGCAATTCCTTTCCTCGGTATATACCCAAGAAAAATGACAACATACGTCCATACAAAAACTTGTACACAAATATTGATAGTAGTATTATTTAAAAATAGTCAAAAAGTAGAAACAAGTCCAATGTCTGTCAGTGGATGAATGGCTGAACAAAATGTGGTATGTACATACAATGGAATAGTATCTGGCCATAAAAAGAGATGGAGTACTGACATAGGCTGCAACATGGGGAATCTTGAAAACCGTATGCTAATTGAGAGAAGACATTCACGAAAGGTCACCTATTGTATGATTACATTTATATGAAATGTCCAGAATGGACAAATCCAGAGAAAAAAAGTCAGTGGTTTCCAGGGGCTGGGGTAGGGAAGAATGGGAAGAGGCTGATAAAAGGTACAGGATTTCTTTTTGGAGGAAATGAGAAATGTTCTGAAATTCGATAGCAGTGACGGTTGCAGGACTCTGTGAATATACTAAAAACCACTGAATTATACATTTTAAAAGGGTGAATTTGGCCAGGCTTGGTGGCTCATGCCTGTGACCCCAGCACTTTGGAAGGCTGAGGAGGGAGGGTGGTTTGAGCCCTGGAGTTTGAGACCAGCCTGGAAAACATAGCAACACCTCATCTCTACAAAAAAATACAAAAATTAGCTGGGCATGCCGGCTCACACCTGTAGTTCCGGCTACTTGGGAGACTGAGGCAGGAGGATCACTTGAGCCCGGGAGGCCCAGGCTGTAGTAAGCCATGGAGTGTGCTACTGCCCTCCAGCCTGGGTGACAGAGTGAGACCCTGTCTCAATAAAAAAAGGGTGAATTTCATACTATGTGAATTATATCTCAATAAAGCTGTTATAAAAATAAAGTGAAGAAAAATGATAATTTAAAGAAAAAGGCCAACAGCAGTACAGGGACACATGGATCTTTGGCAAAGTCATAGAAGACTCATGTGAATGACTGAAGTTGGTTCACAGGCTTATAAGGATAAATTGTAGACATCCTAGTTTAACATTGAAGACCTATGCTTAACTCTGGCTTCATGCGCTGCCCTTCTTAAAATGACTATGCTGACCTTATCCCTATTTCTGGAACACTTAGGAATCTTTCAAGCTGCTTTGTCTTTGCAAATTTTGGGCCCACCCTGGGATGTCCCTTCTCCTTTTCTTCATCTGGTTGAACCCAACCAAGTCAATATAGGTGGGCTTGATAGGGGATGGGGCATGTGCCAGGCACTGAGCTTGGTGCTGGTGAGACAGTGCAGAGGACTAAGACAGACATGGTCTAGGGCCTTGGCTGGCTCCCAGACAGGGTGAGGAGACAGATGAGGACCCTGCCACACCCACACTGGGCTGCAGGAATGCAGTAGAAGAACCTAACACAGCCTGAGAGATCAGAGAAGGCTTCCCCAGAAAGGGACACTTCAGCTGAGTAGTTGGCCAGGCAAAGAAGAGGGTAGGAGTGGCCCAGATGGAGGGAACAGTCTGGGCGAAAGCCTCAAGACAGCGCGCAGCAAGTTGGAGGAATCCTCAGAAGGTGGGTGTGGCTGGAACACAGCCCAGAAGGTGGTGGGTGCTGAGAAACAGTCCTAGAGGGAAAGCCGGAGCCTGGGGACCAGGGCCCTCGTAGGCCATGCCAAGGAATCCGGATATTCGCAGAGCTCAGTTAGATTCCATACAATGCTAGCTGGGTGTGGTGGCGCACCCCTGTAGTCCCAGCTACTCAGGAGGCTGAGGCAGGAGAATCGCTTCAACTCTGGAGGCAGAGGTTGCAGTGAGCCGAGATTGCGTCACTGCACTCCAGCCTGGGCAACAGAGTGAGACTGTCTCAAAAAAAAAAAAAAAAAAAAAGATTCCATACAACTCCAAATGATGGCTGTTTGACTATTTTTTCTTCACAACACGGATCACCCCTGCCGTTATACATCCATCTGTTGATTGTCTTTCCCCCTACTAGAAAGGACAAGGACTTTGTGCTGTTCACTGCTGTGTCCCCAACAGCCAGAAGAGTGCCTGGCTCACACAGACACTCAATAAATACGTATTGAATGCATGACTTCACTGGCCTGTGTCCTCTGCTTACTGAGTTATTGAAAGTCAAGGACCTGTTGGATTCATCATTGCGTCCCTAGGGCCTAGCACAGAGCTTGATGCACATGCTGCTTAATAAATATTTAAAGAATAAATGAATGAATAAATGTCTCCTCCAATGTGTTACACATTCCCGCAGGGCCAGGACTATTTGATTTATGTCTCTAGTGCCCAACACATTGCCTGGCAGAAAGCAGACCCTCAATAAAGGTTTGTTGAGCTAAACAAGAGTCTCTTCTGCATGCGGGCCCTTGTCAAGCCTGTCATGGGAGCTCAAATAAAGGCAACCAGACCCTATACTACTGGATCAGGCGGGAAGAGATACCTTGTTGGCAAAGGGTCTTAGGACCCCGGAGTCATAGGCTGTGCAGGCAGGATCAGCCTGCATATATAGGATGGCCAGAGAGACCAAAGAGGGCTTCCTGGGGGGTCAGGAATCCTGCCTTTGTTTATGTCCCCCAGCACTGCCCTTCTCTGGCAACTGGCAGGCAGCCCCACCAATGAGGTTTGGGCACAGCTGGGGGTGGAATGGGATGGGACAGATGGTGGGAGACAAGGAAACCCCCATGTTTTCCTCCATCTGTTACATTTAATTGACTTCCCGCAGAAAGAAAAAAAAATAAACCAGTTGCAAGGATGAAATTGCTAATTAAAAGGCCCTCTGATTAGATAGACAAATATTTACCAATTATGCCTGACCCTGCCTGTCTCTTTTATGTCTGCAAACTCCCCCATCAGCACAGTGGCCACATCATACCCAGCTGGTGGCTCTTCCACCAATCACTCTCTTGGGGCTCAGACTGGCTGCAGGTGAAATAGGGTAGAAGAAAGGTGAATACTGGCAAGCAGCCATTCAACAAACACAATGCCTGTTGCATGGTCAGGCTTAGTGCTGGGCCCCTGGAAGCCACAGCAGAATTTCCATGGACAGCTTTTCAAGTTGTGTGCTGCACAAAGGTGCACCTGCAGGAGAGTGGGGGCTCCCCCTGTCAACCTGGGACCCCTGGCACCAGGCAAAGGGGCTTTTTATTTTCTTTGCACAACGGGTCATTAGCTTGCCAAGCCGAATCCACAGGATTTTGCCTGCCCACAGGGGAGGTTCCTTTTTCTAATTCACACAGAATGGGCTAGTGGCAGCTCTACAGAGATGAAGATAGTTCAGTTCCTGATCCTCAAGGGCTCTAGGGATAGTGGGGGAGAAAAATATGCCTATGATGTATAAACATTCATGTGTGACTTTTTTTCTTTTTTCTTTTCTTTCTTTCTCTCTTTCTTTCTTTCTTTCTTTCTTTCTTCTTTCTTTCTTTCTTTCTTTCTTCTTTCTTTTTTGAGGACAGGGTCTCACTGTGTCACCCAGGCTGAGTGCAGTGGCATGATTACGACTTGCTGCAGCCTTGAGACCCCTCTCTCCCCACCAGCCTCCCGAGGAGCTGGGATTACTGGCGTGCATCACCACGCCTGGCTAATTTTTGATTTTTTATAGAGACAAGATCTCTCTGTGTTACCCAGGCTGGTCTCGAACTCTTGGATGCAAGCGATCCTCCTGCCTCGGCCTCCCAAAGTCCTGGGATTGCAAATGTGAGCTACCATGCCTGGCTTAAATATTCATTCAATATACATTTCTTGTTTACTGGCCACTAATGTTTGCCAAGCACTGTGCTAGATTCTGGGAGAGAGAGAGGAGTAATACATGTTTCCTGCCCTCCAGAAGCCCAGGCTGTTTGAGAGAGACAGAGATACTTACCTGGGTCTGCCCTTCCTTTTTCCCCTTCCTTTTTTTAATTCCAAATAATCTTCACCTGGGAGGTATGAATAACCGCTCTGGACTCTCACCATTCAAATCCTGGCTTTACCGTGTCTTGGCTGTATGACCTTGGGCAAGTTATCTCACCTCTCTGTGCCTCAGGTTGCCTCTCTGTAAATTGGAGATAATGATAACAGCATCCTAGGGTTATTATAATGACTAAATAAATTAACGCATGGAATTCACGCCTGACATGGAGTGCTCAGTAAAGGTTAGCTATCGTGTGACTGTTTCTTTTTTTTTTGAGTGCCTATTGTGTGCCAGGCCCTGAGTCCTGGGGATACAGAACTGTTACCAGTTCGTTTCCTCTCCCTTCAGAGCTCACAGTGTGGAACACACGGAGAAACCCACCAACACACATACGGGCTCACACATACTCAGGCCGTGCTGAAAGAAAGTTGTGGTGGCAGGGTGTGGTTCTAGAATGAATGAGTCTTAGCTTGGAAGTCAGAAGATTTGGGGTTGTCTTAAGTCCAAGGTAGGGAAACGGAATGATTGCCTGGTAAGGTAACGATCTCTACATCACTGCAGGTATGTAAACCAAAGTGTGAAGTTGCCAGAGAGAGGCATCCTGGCTGTGGGAGAAAAGTAGGTCAATTCTGGTATGATCGTCCCCTCCTGGGACAGTGAGACAAGCTTCCCAGGACCAGCTGGGGAGCCCTAGGGAAGCCTGGCACTGGCAATGTCCTGAGAGTCCATTCCTGGAGCCAAGGGACCCAGGCTTCCTACCATGTATGTCCATTTCCTGGGCAAGGCACTGAATGGCAGGACCACAGGCAGAGGCAGGAAACGACAACTTCCAGCCTCTTGCAGAAGGCCTGGTTGGGGTGGCAGTCATTTGGGATTGCTCAGCCCTGAAGCAGAGACTGAGAACCCCATCTGCCTGTGTGACCACCATCCATGTCCACTCCCTCTCTGAGCTTCAGTTTCTCCACTGGTAAAATGGGAAGAGAATGGACCATATAGTATTTTTCTCCCATTCCCAAATTGCAGAGTTTTTTAAAAAAATTTTTTTAGACAGGGTCTTGCTGTGTCACCCAGGCTGGAGTGTAGTGGTGTGATCATAGCTCACTGCAGCCTTGACCTCCTGGACTCAGGTGATCCTCCTGCCTTAGCCTCCCTAGTAACTGGGACCATAGGCACAGGCCACCATGCCTGGCTAATTTTTTATTTTAATTTTTTTTGGTAGTAACAGAGTCTCCCTATGTTGTGCAGGCTGGTCTCAAACTCCTGGCCTCAAGTGATCCTCCTGCCTTGGCCTCCCAAAGCATTGAGATTACAGGTGTGAGCTGCCATGTCCAGTCCACAGACAACATGTATTGAGTGCTCGATACATGCCAAGCACTGGGCTAAGCCTGTTGCATGTAGCATCTTGTTTAAATTTCACAATAACCCAGGGGGCAGGCATCTGCCTGCTTTACAGATGGGGAAACCGAGGCCCTCAGCAGTAAAGTAAATTTTCCAAGTTCACTCAGCATGGGAATGATAGAGCCAGGTTTCTAATCCAGGTCTGGTTGACATTGAAACCTGGGATGCTAGTAACTCCGCCCTGCTGCCTGTCAGTCCTGCCAGGCTTTCCAGGATGACCCCCACCCCGAGCCACATCCCCAGGAACACTCTGCCACTCCCTATCCCCCTCCTGGGCTCATACCATGAAAGCCCCATGCAGAGCCTGCTACTCTAGAGGGATATATATTATCTAAATTTGATAAGACAACTTAATTTCACTCCGTGTCTGTTACCGGCGATAAAACCAGGAGACTTTTATGACCCAGCGTCCTCAGCAAGATTGTCAGGAACTTATTATACAAGGTCTAACTGGATTTCTCTCTGCAGATGGCTGGGAGCCATGGGCTGGAACGCAATTCGGCAACACATTTGGGGAAATAAATGCAAAATGCTTGTTCCAGAGACTTAGATAAGGCAGCAGGCCTCCAAGCTCCCCAAGAATCGGATCTGCTTTTCCTGGGCCCTGAAGGGCGATTTGGGGAGGATTTGCGCTGTCGGAGGAGGAGGGAATGGCGGGCTCTTTCTCCCCTCATCCCTTGACTCTCCTTGCCCCAGGGAAGGAATGTGAGGGCACCTGAGACTTGGGGTTCAGCAACTGTAATTCCCTGAGAGGTAGCAATTCAGAGTAGACCTGGGGGTGGGAGGGCAGGATGGTGGGCAGTGGTGAGACCAAGGTTATGAGGACTGTGTGCATTGAAAGAGGGGTGCAGGATGATCAAAACGATGGGGAACTGGGTCTTCACTAGCTGCTCAGGATCTGCCCTAGAGTCATTCCTTACTGCCCTGAGAGGCCCACGTCCTTCCCAAACACACCTCTAGGGCTGGTGTGGCCGCCATAAACTGGGTTCCCAAACAGACCCCATTCCTCGGATGTGAGTTCACATCCAGATTCAGATGACCCCCGTACACAGGCTCACAGATACTCCAAGATTTTGAGGTTCACTGTGAGGGTACTCCAAATTCACAGCTTACCTCAAATTCTGATCTCTCGTAGGCGTGGGCTCATAGATGGGCTTGCTGTTCATCTCAGCTTTCACAGCATCCATGCAGTTTTTGCCATTGAAAGGAATGGCAACAACCACACTCACTTTTGCACCCACCTAATAGATCTGTCGAATCTCGAGGTTGGAGCTTTACAAGAGTCAGCTCCAAATTCAGGGTTCACTCTCTAGTGCAGACATCCCCCAAACCTCTGCTCACACACAGATCTAGCATAGCCCCAGATTCAGTTAGCTGCCCAAGCTAGACTCCAGCCGTCTAGCTACCAGTAGCATCTGAGAGTTACCCCCTCAACAAGCTCATACGGAGACTTGAGGGTCTGGCACCTCCAGTCCCAGGCTCCGGTCCATGTGCAGGGAAGCTGCTGCAACACCACTAATCTGGGAAGTTTGAGGTCTGCCCTCGCGCACCTACCCTGTGACTCTAAGCTCTTCCTACGGGGCCAGGAAGGCGGCAGAGACATTTTTATCCATCCCCGGGCTCCCCAATGCTTCAGTGGACTCCAGTACCAGAAGCCTTTTTTTTTTTTGAGTCGGAGTCTCGCTCTGTTGCCCAGGCTGGAGTGCAGCGGCACAATCTCGGCCCACTGCAACCTCCGCCTCCCCGGTTCAAGTGATCCTCCTGCCTCAGCCTCCTGAGTAGCTGGGATTACAGGTGCGCCACCACACCTGGCTAATTTTTCTATTTTTAGTAGAGATGGGGTTTCATCATGTTGGCCAGCCGGTCTTGAACTCCTGACCTCAGGTGATCCACCCACCTCGGCCTCCCAAAGTGCTGGGATTACAGGTGTGAGCCACCATGCCTGGCATAGAAGCTTTGTCTCATTCTTTCAGCCCTCTCTTACCTCTTCCCATGTAGAATCCCATCCCAGCTAGGTCCTTTCCTCCAGTTTTTAGAGAGAAGGGGTAACATTTGCCAAGCATCCTCTGTTGTACCAGGGCCTGGCAAGTCTGTGCTTTCATTGAACTCTTACCACAACCTTTCAGGCTAGATTTTTATAATACCCACTTTGCAGATGAGGAAATGGAGGCACAAGGAGGTTAAGTCACTTGTCCAAGAGCACACAGGCCAGAAGAGTGGGAGCTTTGTCTCTGCCAGGATGCTGCCCCAGGTCTTGGAGCAGACCTTGGGAATGCCCTTGGGATTTGGAGTTCAGTGGGCGGGGGGGGGGGGGGGGCTGTTGCCTATGTGGCACGCTGGGGAGGGTAGGCTGTTGCTGAATCTAAGCTTGTATTACTTCCACACTGGCAAAACGAATTATTTCCAGTAGACAGGAGGATGGGGTGGGGGTATGGGAGTGGAGGACATTGAGGTGAGACCAAGGGCACTGGCTGCCAGGGCCAGTCACTTGGGGGAAAGGGCAGGGGCTGGCCTTTGCCAGAAGACAGTGATGAATGGTCTGGGTCCCAGGCTTAGGTTACCTAAGGGCAGACCAAGACTCAGCTCCTGCATTGGGGGTGGTGGTGGTGGTGTCAGAAATCACTGCCATCCTGGAGGAGCCAGGAGGGGGGCCTACCCCACCTTGGGTGAAGGCCAGGAAGTCCGTGGGGCCTCTGGAATACTAATGGCCTCTGGCGGGTCCTGCAGGATGCAGCAGGCAGGCTGGAGTCTATTTGTGTCTCCATTCTCAACACTGCAGGTTCCTGGAGAGGGGTGATGGGGACCAGGGAGTGAGGACGAGGCTTGGACCAGGGTCTTTGGCTGAACAAGAGCCAGGCTGCAGTGGGAAACACATGCGTGCTGGAACTGGGCTCTACCACTTCCTAGCTGTGTGACCTTAGACAAATCACTTCATCTCTCTGGGCCTCAGGTACGTGTAAACAGGTGCAATGATGCTGACCTGAGGGTCGGTGAGGAAGGCGCACAGTGAGTGCTGACTCAGGAGACGGTGCTCTCTGTTATAAAGCGGTTACCATCCTGCACATAACAGGCAGGTCCTGAAAATCACTTCCAAGGGGGGTAGAGCCCGAAAATCCCCCAAATCCCCTGGCTAAGAGTGATTTTATTTTATTTTTTTAAAGAGAAATAAGGAATATTATAATCCTCAAAGGATTTTCCCTTTTGGCTCTAAAAAAAAATTTAATATCTTCGTTTCCATCCCCCTCTTTATAAGCTAATTTGTTGAAAATTAAAATGGGGAACTCACCAAGGTTGGCATTTTAATTGAATCTTGTCTGGTGTCCTCTCTAGGATTCCCTGACTGGCGTCCTCCATTCAATCCTCCCTGCTCCATTTAGCCCGGTTCCCAGCCTTGGTGGGGCCTTGGGGGGACCTTGGTGGGACCTTGGTGGGAACTTGGTGGGGCCTGGGTCTGGCATGGCTGCTTAGGGCCCAAGTGACTTTCCATCAAGAAAAAGGAGCTTCAGCCTGGCCCCTGCCTACCCCTAGGGTTCATGGGGTCAGAGGGGCCCAGGGCACAAATTCTGATCTGTGCGAGGCCCCCTGCTGGCTGCGCCTGTTTCCTCGCCTGGAGATGGGATTCATCTGAATGACTTCACCCAGGACCCAGCACTCCTGGCACAGCCAGCAGATCAATACCCAGTGTTTTGTCCTCGCTCACCTCCAAGATCTGGGAGGGGGGCTCCCAAAGCGGGGGAAAGCAGGGCTGCCTCAAGCTGCTCCTAGGCCCCCACAGGACAGCTTCTCCTGCATCCATCCATGGGTCATCCAGCCGCAGGTTAGAAAGCTAGTTAGCGGCTTCCCCCACTTTCAGGGATTTGGGTAATAATAATAATGCTCCTTTTTTTTTTTTGAGACGGAGTCTCACTCTGTCACCCAGACGGGAGTGCAGTCACATGATGTCGGCTCACTGCAACCTCTGCCTCCCGACTTCAAGCGATTCTCGTGCCTCAGCCTCCCGAGTAGCTGGTATTGCAGGCATGTGCCACCATGCCTGGCTAATTTTTGTATTTTTAGTAGACACGTGGTTTCATCATGTTAGCCTGGCTGGTCTCAAGCTCCCGACCTCAAGTGATCTGCCTGCCCCGGCCTCCCAAAGTGCTGGGATTATAAGCGTGAGCCACCGCGCCTGGCCAAACAGTGCTTCTTGAGTGCTTAAGTCCTGTCAGACATGCTACCTGCAGAGTCTTATTTTGTGCTCAAAACAACCCAAAGAGGAAGGAACTATTGTTATTATTATATTATTGAGACAGGGTCTCACTGCCGCCCAGGCCTGGAGTGCAGTGGTGCGACTGTAGTTCACTGCAGCCTCAAACTCCTGGGGTCAAACAATCCTCCTGCTTCAGTATCCTGAGCAGCTAGGACTACAGGCCCATGCCACCAAGCCTGCCTAATTTTTATTTTTAGAGACAGGGGTCTCGCTATGTTGCCCAGGCTGGTCTCAAACTCCTGGCCTCAAGACAGCCTCCTGCCTAGGCCTCCCACAGCCCTCCAAAAGCCCTTACAAGGAACTATAGTGCTTGGTCTGGAAGGAACTATTATTATCTTCCCATTTTATGGATGAAGAAACTGAGGCTCAGAGAGGATAAGTAACTCCCAAGGCCACAGAGCCAGATTTAACGGCAGAGCCAGGATTAGAAGTCAGGCCATCTCACCCCAGCGGCCCCCTCAACTCAGCCTCAATTTCCTGATTTTGGATTAAAGTGCGTTTGCCCTGGCCCTGGGTTCCTGGCGCGTCCCTGGGCCCTCGCCCCACTGCCCTCTGCAGCCTGCCTTGTCCAGGACCAGCGGGCGGGCCAGGGACTGAGGGGAAGACAGGGGCTCTCCGTGCCTCATCGCACTGTCCCCCACCCCGAGGCCCAGCCCAGAGGCGGGCTTCCTCCTCTGCCCCGCGGGGGGCCGCAATAATTGCTAATCAGCCACCGCTAATTATCCGGCCCATGGAGAGGTGAGCGCAGCAAGGGAGCGCGGAGGCGGCGCAGGACCCAGGTTCCAGCCCAGGCTTGCGCAGCAGGACGCTGGCACGATGCTTTTCACGCTCTTCGTTTCTGGGCCTTGGTTTCCCTGGCTACACATAGGGGTGGGAGAAGGCAGTAAGTAGGGCTCTAACTCTGAAATGCAAGGGAAAGAGCTTCGCTGCCTACCCCAAAGAAAGCTAAGGTGGTTGCACAGCTTTTGACTGGAGGCTGAGCTCAGCCTGGCTGCCTGCTTTAAAACCTGGATGCTAGGGTAACGAGGTGGTCAACTCTCACTTTTCTCATCCATTAAAGTACTGATATCCACTTAAAATGGTTATAAGGGTTCAATATGGTATTTGGAATCGTTCCTGACATATAGTAAGTGCTCAGTAAATGAAGCTTACGGCTAGGGAGCATTTTGCTTACATTATCTCATTTAATTCTCAGAACAACTTGGGGAGGGAGGCGTTGTGACAGATGGGGAAACTGAGGCTCAGAGAGGAGAAACCCCTTGTTTCGTGAACCAAGCATCCATTCATCCCTGCATCCATGGTGAGCATTTGCTGAGCACTTACCATGCTCCAAGCTCATTGCTGAAACAGACGGACTACCTCCCGCCGCCTTGGGGCTCATGTTCCAGCAATTTGAATTTCCACCCCTCTGGCTCCCCCTGAGAGGGACACCTCCCCACTCCCTTGTAGTAGTGGCTTGGGAGGATATAAGGGGAGGCCCACCCAGTGGAAACCCTTGGGGTTCGGGTGCCTAATGATCCCCCTTCCCATCAACATGTCATGTAAATTTCTTTCATAATTACACTGAAAGCTATCAAACTATCTAATTTAACTTCTCTGCAGAAATAAATAGCTGAAGTGGCCCTAGGTACTGGCATAAATACTTCAGGCAGAACGGTCTTAGACTGCTGCTTGTGCAGGCCTGACTGGCCACAATACACACTTAATAAGTACATATTTATTGGGCCTGTGCCCCCCCTTTGGAAAAGGCAGGGATTCTGCTGACTCAGCCAGAAGGAAAAGCAATTGGGGCCATGGTGGTAATGTGAGGAGGAGGGGAGGGAGCGGAGGGAAAATATGCTGGGTAATTAATTATCCGTCTTTGTACGTCCGTAACTTTTTATTAAACAAATATGCAAATGCTGTCTAACTGGTTGCCGCTGCCTAACTGGTTGCCTTTGCCTGGGTCTGCCTCCAATATGAGTGTTAATGTGCAATTGGGCCTGTGGGAAGGAGGCCTGTCTGCAAAGTGGGCCAGGGCTGGGTCAGTGTCTCCTCTCTCCCCCACTTGCTATGGCTCCCTTGGTCCACTGGGCCCCACATCATTACTCCAATGTGCTTACCCAAGGCCGGTGGGCTATGCCTTCTTAATATCACTCCTCAGCAGTCCCATCTCTCTTCCTGGCTGCTATGGCTCAGCATCAGATGACATCCTTTTTTTCTGGCTTGTTTCTTCCTCTCCAACCTCATTTCCTGTCCTTCTCCCTCTTGCCTGGAGTGCCTCGGCTGAACTGGCCCCACCCAGGCTCACTGCACCTCAGACCCTTTGCACTCGCTTTATCTCTGGAATGCTGTGTTTGCAGGGTCAGCTCTTTCTTTTCATTCAAGTTTAAGGTCAGTGTTGCCTTCCCCAGTCACCCAGTTGAAAGTGTCCCTTTTGGTTTTTTGCTACCTTGTTTTGCTGTTTTTTTTTTCAATGGTACCTATTACTCTGATAATTTTCCTTTTGTATGTATTAGTTTTTCAAATTTCTTTTTCTCTCTCACTGGAATGTAACTTCCAAGAGAACAGCCTTGTGTTATTTATTGCTGTATCCCCAGTGACTAGAACAATATGCATAGTTGGTCCTTGCAAAATGTGCATTACCTGAATGAATGAATAAAGGGAAGAAGAGCTTCCTCACTCCCAGGGTTTTTGTTCCCCACTCTGTTCTATTTATGCCATTCAAGATAATCTTAAAAACACGAATCCTACTGTGGACAATCTTCCCTGACTCCTCAGTTCTTTGGAATAATATCCAAGTTCCTTTTCCTGCCCCTTTATGACCTGGCCTCTGTTCACCTCTCCAGCACGCTGTCTATCCATCTCAGTTCCCTTCATCCTACACACACATTGGCCTTCACACGAAGCACCAGGCTTCCAGCCCTGCACAAATTGTTGCGGTTGCCAAATTCTCTTCCATACCCTTCTTTGCTTGGTCAACTCCACCTTGTCTTTTGTGTCTCAGTCAGGCATCACCTCCTCCAGGAAGCCCTCCTGTGTAACCTCCTTTTTGCCTTTCTCTGTTGTGACACTTTCCACTTTGCCCTCTTACCTTTCTGCTACCTTTTGTAGATAGAGAGCTTCAGGAAGGCAGGAATGGTATCTAGTTTCTCATCATTTAGGCAACAATTGTGGAACTGGGATATGAACCAGATTCTGAATTGAGAAGATGGGTTCTGGAGCCAGCCTGCCTGGATTCATAAGTACTATTTACTGGCCATAGTAGCTGCCCTCTAAAATGGCCCCCGATGGGGTTGTGGCATCTGGTATTATTGCCTTAGTGCAGACCCCCTCCCCTAGACTTTGAGCTGGACCTAGTGACCTGCCTCTAATAATACAAAATAGCAAAAGTAATGGGATGTCACTTCTGAGATTAGGTTATAAAAAGATTGTGGCTTCTTTCCATCTTGGGCACCCTCTCTTGCTTGCTGTCTTGAGGGCAGCCAGCTGCTATGCTGTAAACTGCCCCATGGAGAGGCCCACGTGGCAAGGAGGTGATATCTCCAGCTCTACAGGCACCGGCTAAACTGCACTTGGATTCCTGGCCTACAGAAACTGTGAGATAACAAATGTTTTATTGTTTGTTTGTTTGTTTGTTTGTTTTGAGATGGAGTCTCGCTCAAGGTGGAGTGCAGTGGTGTGATCTCTGCTCACTGCAACCTCTGCCTCCTGGGTTTAAGCAATTCTCCTGCCTCAGCCTCCTGAGCAGCTGGGATTACAGGTGCGTGCCACCACGCGCGGCTAATTTTTGTATTTTTAGTAGAGACAGCTTTTCACCATGTTGGTCAGCCTGGTTTCAAACTCCTGACCTCGTGATCCACCCACCTTGGGCTTCCAAAGTGCTGGGATTACAGGTGTGAGCCACTGTGCCCGGCCAGCAGTGGATAATTAAATACTGACTGAGTAATCATGGGGAAGTTACTAGATCTTTCTGTGTGTCAGTTTCTGTATCTATAAAATGGGGATAGGCTGGGCGCGGTGGCTCATGCCTGTAATCTCAGCACTTTGGGAGGCTGAGAAAGGCGGATCACTTGAGGTCAGGAGTTCGAGACCAGCCTGGCCAACGTAGTGACCACCCCCGTCTCTACAAAAAATATAAAAAATTAGCCTGGTGTAATAGCGCATGCGTGTAGTCCCAGCGACTCGGAAGGTTAAGGCAGGAGAATCGCTTGAACCTGGGAGGTAAAGGTTGCAGTGAGCTGAGATCATGCCACTACACTCCAGCCTGGGCAACAGAGTGAGACGCTTTGTCTCAAAAATAAAATAAAATAAAATAAATAAAATGGGGATAATGATCCTACCCACATTGTGGGGTTGTTTTGAGGGTTGAATCAGTGTACGTAAAGCCCTTAGCATAGTGCCTGGTATACAGTAAGTGCTGTGTAAGTGTAGCTCTTCTTATATTCTCAGGACCTAGGAGGTGCTTAATAAGTGTTGAGTAGAAATAAACATGATCAGATAGTAGTTACTGTTTACTCCTCCCTTGACATGAAGGTCCCGCTTCTCAAGATGGCATTCAAGGCCTGTTATGACCCCCTGACCTCGGCCAGTTTCATGGCTGTGGTGCTGGACACTGTTCAGCCTGCCATATCTCATTTCATTCTTGTCATAGAGCTACCCTATGAGGTAGGAACTGTTTCACAAACGTACAGACCTGGCTCCAGAGAGGTTAAGTAACTTGCTCAAGGTCACACAGTGAGAACAAGGTTAAGCTAAGATTTGAATCCAGGAATGTCTGGCTTCTGGTTCAGCTTATTTGCCTGTCCTTAGTGCCTCCCCAAGGGCCTGGCATAAGTAGGAAGTGGGTACACGGCCACTGAATGACCAACTGCTTGCCGTGGGTGAATATTAGTTCCCCCATCTCCCACATTTGTCAGGGAAAAAAACAACAAAAAAAACTCACCCCTGCGGAGAGATTTTGGAGAGCAATGCTTAACTCAGAGGACCGACCCGCCAATGGGGGCCTGGGGCATGTGCCCAGCAGCCCTGCTCAGTGGCCTGCTTTAATGCAGGGGGAGGAAGAGGCAGTGGGAGCCAGCAGGGAGAGCTGCCCATTAGCCCTAATTAGCAGCCCGTCTGGAAAAGAGCTTGGGCAGAAATTAAGATGCTGTCAGTGGGTCCCAGCTGGGTCGTAGCAGAGTGGCAGCTGCAACATTTCCAGAGCCTGAGCTTGAAACACCCAGCTGGGAAGGCCTCTCTGCCTGTTTCCACCTGGACCCAGCGGCCCCTGGGAGACAGCCAGACCCTCTTCTAGCCAGACAATGATCACCAAGGGACCTCCACCCCCTGCCATGCATGCAGAGCACTCACAAAGCCCCCACTCCTTGATTGTCTCTGTGGGGCCTCCTACACTCCTGCAAGATGGAACTTCTATACCTGTTTTGCAGAAGAAGAAACAGAGGTCATGAGAGCTTTAATGGTGTGCCCAAGACCCACAGTTAGGAAATGGCAGAGTTTTGGGGGGACCTTTGGCCCAGTGCCCTAAGCCCAAGGCTTGGGGGTGGGAAGAGGAGGCCCCAGAAGGATCCTGACTAGGGCTGGGATAGGGGGTTAGCAGGAGGACAGGGGACAGTGCCTAGGCCCCAAGTCACCATCGTTGACTCCATCCCCTTACCCCAACCCAGGGGAGGGAAGAGCGCCACCAGTGCCACCTCTTCTGTGGGAAGAAACAAGTTATGCAGTAGAGGTGGGCCGGGTGGAGGGGGAAATAGAAGTGGAAGAACAGGAAAACCAAATGTCAGGAAGGACCCAGCCTGCCTCCCAAATCTTCACTTCCTCTCTTAAAGCGCTAAGAATAAACTAGGATTTAAAATCAAACTAAAAAAAAAAAAAAAAAAATCACAAAACCCTAAAGCCGCCTTCCAAGAAATCAACGGCAGTGATTCGGGCAGCAGACATGCTGTGGGAAAGCCCTGCTGGACGGCAGGCAGGGCTGTGCAGTGGGAGGTGGGCCAAGGGGGCCAGGGTCCAAGGGGGCCCGCTTCGGGCTGTCAGTGTTGTTATTCATAATAACAACAGGTCAGATGTCCAGGGTTTATGAAACACCAGATACTTGCTGGGTGCTTTGTAGAGATTAACTCTTTAATCCTTGCAATTAATCTCCTAGGGGTGGGTCCGTATCAGTTCTTGTTTC
Source organism: Hylobates moloch (assembly GCF_009828535.3). Classification (NCBI taxonomy): domain Eukaryota; kingdom Metazoa; phylum Chordata; class Mammalia; order Primates; family Hylobatidae; genus Hylobates; species Hylobates moloch. The sequence goes on along the minus strand of NW_026652296.1, from coordinate 14,614,752 downwards.
ATAGTTGAAGAAATAGGTGCAGGGGGTGAAAGGGCCTGTGCAGGTGGAGGAGAGAGATTTCTACTACAAATCTGTCCATCTCCAGAAGGTTGCGTGTGTCTCAGCTACACCAGACTGAGATGGGGGGATGCTGCCAGCTATGAGGGAGTCCATCATTTTCACCTCAAAGAATGACTTACATCTTTTACTTTGAATAAGTTTTGAAAGCAGAGGAGAGAGAGAACAGGCAGGTATTGGTTGCCTTGGAGGCAGCGAGGAAGAATCACTTCCTGGAGGGGAGACTGTGGTCTCACAGGAGACCAATGCCTGACTCATCACAGGTCTGGATTTGGTGGAAATTTCCCCCAACCCTGGGCCATCTTTCATCCCCCTAGACCTTGACGAGGGGTTGACATTGACAAAGTCCCACCTATGGGCTGCACCTTGCCTATTTTGCCAATAAGGTTTTATTGGAACACAGCACATCCATATCCACTTTTACTTCTTGTCTGTGGCTGCTTTCATGCTATGGTGACAGATGCTTAGTTACCAGAGACTGTGTGGCTCTCAAAGCCGGAAAATACGTATTCTCTGGCCCTTTGCAGAAAAAGTTTGCTGATCCAGATCCTAGATGACATAATCACCCCTTTAAGATTTCAGAATTCTAGAACATCAGAGCCAAAGCATTCACACAGAATATAGTGTCCAGCTGAGGCACAGGGAGGGGAAGGGACTTGCCCAAGGACACACAGCAAATAGTGAAAGAACCAAGCAGAGAGTCCTCAGCTCTCGCATTGGACTGATGCAGTGGCCAGGTGGGCTACCTTGAGGAAACCCTGACAGTATCAATGCTAGTGTTGACAAGTGTGTGGTTTGCACGTCCCTGACAATCCCTACATGGCATTAAATAACACTGAACTGTCACCTACTGAGAAATGTGGTTCCTCCTCAATCCTCTTTCAGTCTTTCGATTATGTCAAAGGGAAAGTTGGGTTTGGGGATCGCGTGTCTTTATCACTTCTCTAATACTCAGTAATCTTCCTCTGTAATAAAGAGAGTATAGACCCAGACTGAAGCCTTCTGCAGGCAATGTTATCAGACCCGGCATCAGTAGCCCTCTTTAGTGTGCTTATTTTAACATCACCGTCTATGTTCTGTGTTACTGTTTTTCCACTTAATGTACTGATGGAAGTTTTGCTTTCAAAATAAAACTAAGCTTAAAAGGAGGTTGTTGGGGGAAGAAAAACATTAAGTAAATAATAGTTCAGGTGGTACTTGGATAGAGCAGAAATCATGAATATGGTATTTGAATGGCTGAGACATGGAAAACACCCATCCATTCCATAATGTTTCTAGAACTGCAGTTCCAAGGTTCCGTGATTTAAGAGCAGAACATGGTCTCAGAGCAAGGGTAGGACTGCCATCATGGTGGTGCAGGCTGGCCACTGCACAAAGCCTCCGGGCCCTCATCTGGATGACGAGTGACTTCTAATTCACATGAAGATGTGCTATGGGCCAGCAGGCTCCCCAGCCAGCTGCCCTCATCTCTGCCTTCTGACTTGAGTGGTACAGATCCCATGGGATGGGGACATCTTGGAGGCAGCCAGGTGATTGGCAGAGGTCAGAGAATAGAGGTCACTGAGATAGGGGTGCTCCCTGTTGCCATCTGGTCACGCTGCCTGCAGTGAGGCTGCTCCTGTCCCAAGCTGCTGCATGACAATGCTGACCTTGGTGGCATGGGCTGTGAACAGCCTTCCATAGGAGCCAGGCCCTGGGGTCAGATCAACCTGGATTAGAGGACTGCCTCTGCCACATGCTCACTGTGTGACCTTAGGCAGCTTCTCTCCCACCTCTCTGAGCCTCAGTTTCCACAACTGTGCAACGGAGCTCCTTAGTGATTGGACCTGACCCCCAGGGTTGTCCTGAGGATGTGCATTCAGTGGCACAGGGAATGAGTGACACACGGTGAGTCCTGAATAAATGGCAGGTAGGCTGAGCATTCCCCATCCTGAGAGGGACCCTCTGGAAGTGTCACGGGGTGGTCAGCTCTCCCAGAGGTCACGGCTGGGTCTGCATGAAGCTGGTGGCTGCAGAGAGGCCAGGCTGACTCCCGCAGCCACTGCCAGGCTGAGTTGATGGCAACTGGCTCTCCAGCTGCCAGGCAGCTACTGACATTTTTATGGGCAGATCACAGGTAATGAGCTTTCCCTCCAGAACCTAGGGACATTCTGGAAAATTGTATTTGGACTGAAGTGGGAAGGGAGTGGGGAGAGCAGGTCCAGGAAGTGAGAGACTCTCCCTGCCTCTGCCTGCCTCCATTCCTACCCTCATCCCCACTGCAAAGGGGAGAATCAACCAAAACCATCTAGCCACATGGGGGCCCAGACCCCTGGGGACAGTGTGGGAAGCAGATTTCTCTTCCCTCTTGGCATTCCTTTGTGCTGAGCTCTGTGGTCTCAGAGGCAGATTCCCTGGCATTACAGAGGGGCAGTGACTGTGCTCCAAAGGCCTCCTTTCTTCCTTCCACGTGTGCATCCTGCATCACGTGTGCATTCACTATTCCCCCACCCACCCTCCCACACATCAACAGATGTTTATGGAGCCCTCTCCTTGGCTATGCACTGCACTCTGTAAGGCCCTGAGGACAGGGTGGTAGACAGGACCAAGAAGAGGTGCCCATCCTTCCCAAGAACATTCACTCACTCATTCATTTACTCAACAGATGTTTACTGTGCTTCTGTTATGTGCCAGCAACCATGGCTAGTGGATATATAATGATGATAAAGAAAGATACTGTTCCTCTACTCAGGGGCATCAGGAAGATGCCCCTCCAGGCTTCAGGATGGGCACTGATGGGTACTCCTGAGGATAAAGGCGATGGAGCCCTAAGGCTACTGGTGATGAGCGCTTACGGTGCCCCCAAAGTCATTGACTTTCATCAGTGATGATATCCTTTCATCAATGATGATATCCTTTCGTCGATGATAGTATCCTTTCATCAACGATAGCATCCTTTCATCGATGATGGTATCCTTGACGTATTGGTGTTAAGTATTGATATGCTTCAAGCACATCAGTTACAGACACTGTCACTCCTAGGGCATCAAGGATGGGTGCTCGTGGGTAGAAAACTTTTGCTTCTGTGGGAGATCTTAGTTCATCCTCCCCATTTGGCCTTTCTTCTTCCACTCAAAGCTCTTTCAGGCAGACGGACCTAGGGCGGACTCTGTGGCCCAAGACGTGATGTGACGGTGGCCGTCCCACAGCCTCCCCCACTGAAAGGGCTGGCTTCCCACTGGAGGCCAATTGAATCTCTTGCCTGGGCTTCTCTCTGCAGCTAGAATGTCATTTTCCACAAAACCCTCTTTCTTGTAATTACTGAGAATTACTTATGAAGAGAGAGAGAGTGTGTGTGTGTGGGTATTGATTGCCACCCTGAGAAGCTCAGGAATCATTTAAAGTAGATTAACCTAACTTTCTTTTGCCTTTTGGGAAGTTGGACTCTGAGTTATTTAAGGAGATTAATCAGCTCATAAGAACTCTGGACAGTCTTCCTACCTCTTCTATCTCTTTTTGGATTAGCTGGGGCCATGTCATTTTCACCCTGCCTTCGGAATATCCTTTTCCTCACTCTCTAGCACTCTGTCTACATTTTCACTATTATTGCCCAGTCCATTTAGTTCAGCAGGATTCTCTGCAGCTCCTCTTTTGGGGAATGGGTGGAGACGTCCCTGGCTGCCATTAGATTACTCTGATAGCCTTGTTGGCTGGATCTTGGGTGGGCACAACCTCAGGGAGGGCTGGGCCACTCCAGGCAAGTCTCCTGCATCCAAGCCTGGGGTCTCTGCAGCTGTCACGTAGGAAGAGTCCAACCATTCCATTCTAAAATGCAGTATTTTCCAGAGTCTTTTCTGCGAGGTTTGCACATTGATTCTGCAGATGCTAATCCTATCCATCCAGTCTTCCGGACTTCCAGGTGCTGCTCATCCATCCCCTCCTCTTCCCTTCCAGGAAGCTGTCCCAGACGGAGCACTAGTCCTGCTTACTGAGGCAGAGAGGATGGGAAACGAGAGGAGAGAAAGGAAGCCTGAGAGGGGAAAGGGAGAAGAGAAAAGGTGGTGAGTGGCCCCGGGGAAGGAGTCAGCATTTGCCTGACTCTGCGACACATTTTGTGGAGTGCAAAAAATGGCAGGTTCTGGAGCCAGACAGACTTGGGGTTAAATCTCAGCTCTACTCCTTCCTAGGTTGGTGACCTTGGGCAAGTTACTTTACCTCTCTGAGATTTCATTATTCACATGGGATGATAACAGTTCCTAGCTCACGTTACCATTGCCAAATGAGGTCTTGTATGTGACATGCTGAAAGCAAGGCCTGGCGCTTAGTGGGTATGCCATTTACAGCGGGTGGATATTGCCAGGCCCCAAACATGGGGGGACTCCCAATGGATCTTCTGTAAAGACTTGATGTATGATATGGAACTTCATCCTTGGGAGCCTCTACTCCTCTTCCTCACCCCCATGTCTCCAGGTAGCTGCAGAAGGAGCAGCCAGGATACCTGGGTCTTTGGCAGGTGAGGCCCAGATTCTCAGCTCCTGGGAGGCTGAGAATATTGCAGGTCCTTGCTGCTGCTTCTCTCCTCTTCCAGGAAAAAGTTTGAAGTCAAATGGGTCCCGCGGTGGAATATTTTCCAAATGTCAGTGCAATCTGTGGTACATTACAGCTAAATGTGATCATCTCAGTGCTGGGCTCTGAATGTCAGTGCACTGGCCGTGTTGGAGTGACAAATAGCAGGTTGACAGGCAGGGCTGTGGCCCCCCCTTCCCCTGGGAAATCAGCCTGGGGAAGTGGGCCATCTCTGGGTTCAGCAGGTGAGGACCATGGGCCTCTGTGGGGACACAGAGTGGGTTTCGAGGGGTCCTGTGCGTGTGGTGTGTGCATGCATGTGTGCACATGTGGCAATGTCTCTGTGCCTGTACACTTCCTCCTCGGTGTGCACAAATGCTCAGACACCCTGGGAGGGAGTTCACTAAGCACAGCTGGAGATCTGTGTGTGGCTGTTGTATGTGTGTTCTTCATTTCCATCTCCATCATGTTCTCCGTGAGTTTACACTCATTAGTAGAACTGCTTGCATGGTGTACACGCATTTGCACTAACTGACCGTGAGACTGCCTGTACCTGTATAGATACAGACACCATCTATCTCATGGAGCCTTTTCTATTGTGTACACGATCTTCCTGTGTCCATATGTGTAGTTGTGCGTGTGGACAATTGTGTATGGTTCTGTGAACAGTATTTGATTGTGTGTGTGTGTGTGTGTGTGGTTGTCTAGGTTTATAAATTCCATCTCAACTGCAAATGTGGAAGGGGAAACTGGAGTTGGGAGAAGGCTCTCTGCCTCACTGCCCTCGTGGTGGGGCATTTTGATGGTCGCCTGCTCTGTGGGGCCCGTGATTGGCTGGGTGGGATGGGGATTAAATTGCCTCCAATTACCAGAGAGTGAACAGTGAGCTGTGAGGCCAGGGGGATGGTGCGTGGATGCCAGCATCTGCCAACCACAACGGGATTAAAAGGCCCTGTGTATGCAAGCGGCCTCATGTGTCTGTGTGAGGCTGCGTGCTCGTGAATGCCTGTGACCGTGTGTTTTGCATCTTTGTGGGTGGGTGTATTTGCCCATGAGAATGCACACAAGCATGTCTGTGTTGTGTGTGTGATTGTGAGAACACAGATGTGTCCCTTTGCATCCTTCTATGTGGCTGTCATTGTGCCTGCATGGGTGTGCTAGCATGCATCTGTGTGTCTGGGAATGTGTGCGAGTTCTGGTCTGTGTCAATGTATATCTCCATGTCTGTGAGCATGTGTGTCCATGTATATGACTCTGCATGTGTCTTTGTGTGTGAGGGTTCTGCTTTGAGTGTGTGTGTCCTTGTGTGAGACTTCACACATATACGTGGGTCTCTGGTTTTCTCTGAGTAGTGTGTGTGTGTGTGTGTGTGTGTGTGTGTGTGTGGTTAAATGTGAGGGTCTCAGTGAATCAGTGGCTAGGAGGGAAGAGGTAGGGAGAAAAATGTTCTCCATCCCATCCCCATCCCAGCTGGTGATCAGAATTCCAAGGCCTCCTCCCTCTGACCACACCTGAGTACAAGCTTCCACAAAAAGTGGGAAGACTCCCATTAGGGAGCCTGATTAGGGGTCTGTGAGCTGGTGCTAAGCCTGGAATGGGGAATGCCATGGGTTGAGTTGTGTCCCCCTAAAATTCATATGTTGAATTCCCGAAGTAGTTGTACATGAGAACGTGACCTTGTTTGGAAATAGGATCGTTGCAGATGTACTTGGCTAAGATGAGGTTATCCTAGGGTCGGATGGGCCGCTAATCCAATATGACTTGTGTCCTTATAAAAGGGGAAATTTGGGCCGGGCACGGTGGCTCACACCTGTAATCCCAGCACTTTGGGAGGCCGGGGCGGGTGGATCACCTGAGGTCAGGAGTTTGAGACAAGCCTAGCCAATATGGCGAAACCCTGTCTCTACTAAAAATACAAAAATTAGCCAGGCATAGTGGCAGGTGCTTGTAATCCCAGCTACTCAGGAGGCTGAGGCAGCAAAATCGCTTGAACCTGGGAGGCAGAGGTTGCAGTGAGCCTAGCTTGCCTCAGTGCACTCCAGCCTGGGCAACAAGAGTGAAACTCCATCTCAATAAATAAATAAATAAATAAAATAAATAAAAAGGGGAAATTTGGACCCAGACACAGATGTGTTGAGGGAAGACGATGTTAAGAGACACAGAGAGAAGATGGTCATTTGTAAGCCTAGGAGAGAGGCCTGGAACAGATTCTTTCTCACCGCCCTGCTGGCACCTGGATATCGGACTTCCAAGCCTCCAGGTCCGGGAGATTATTCAGTGCTGTTGTTTAAGCAACTCAGTTGGTGGTGCTTTATTACAGCAGCCCTAGGACACGAATCCAGGGGATGTGAAGTGCTCAAGGGCTTCTCCTCCCACTGCCCTTCTGCTCCCTATGGACCCATTTCACAGATGTGTGTGTTGTAATCAGCAGTGGCCTCCTCTTCGCTCCGTCTGCTCTGAAGCACTCCTCCCTGGAGGCCTCAGTTTAGTCGCCTCCTTTGGGAGACCTTTCAGATGATCCCACCCCTGTCCCTCTCCCAGCCCCTTCCCTGTCCCCGGATCTCACCTTCCTTCAAGCTGTCCTGGCAAGGCCAGGCATTATCACCTTCTCAAAAGTAAGTACATTTTCTCCCCATTTTTCTCTTCTCTCTGCATAGCTCTGTGATCCTGCATACAGGAGGTGCCCACTAAAGGTCTCAGTGAGGATTCCCAGGTTTCCAACCTCTTCCTGGGCTTGGGATGGGAAAGAGGATTTGTCCTCACCCCTCCTTCCCCCTATACCATGCCACCTCTTCCATGTCCTAACAGCTGCTGTTTATTTTGTTCTTACTGTATGCCAGAGCTGAGCTAGGTGCTTTAGTGGGGGACCACTTCCTCCTCTGAACAACCCTATGGGGTAGCTGCTATTTTAGCTTCATTTTCCAAAGGGGAAATGGAATCACAGGGAGGATAAATAAATGGTCTAAGATCACACCTTAAAATTCATGAATGCTGGATCAGGAAGGAGCTTTAGGAATCTGTTAGGTTATCCCTCTCAGCTGCCCCTATTTCACAGCTGGAGAAACTGAGGTCCAAGTGGCTCTTCTCCCTCCACCTGCCTCTGGTGCTCCGCAGGGCTCATCCCTGACTGTCGGATCCCACCGTTTTACACACTGTCCCTGTGCCTCCTACTCTTGCAGCTTTAGCTCTCCTGAAGACACCAGTGAGCAGAAAGACTGCTTTAGTCCCCGCTCCTCCTCCTGAACTCCAGCCCTGCGTTTCCACATCTTGTGCATGTGGCCTGCAGGCCCCTCAAACTCAGCATGTCTAAAATCAAACTGATCTCTCCTGACCTCAGATCCAAGGCTTCTCCTGGGTTCTCTGGCTCATTACCAGCTTTGCTGCCCTTGTCACTCAAAGGCTGAAGCCTTTGACCTCCTCTACCCGCCATCCCCACACCCAGTCAATTGCCAACTCCTGCTGGGTCTTCCTTCTAAACTATTTCTCAGATCCACTGACCCAGTTTAAGCCTCAATGTCTCTCTCTGAGAGTCCTGTGTCAGCCTTTCATATCAGCTAGAATTAGGTTTGGCTGCTTGAGACAAAAGACCAAAGTGACAGAGACTTTGACAAGTTGGAAGTTTATTTGTCTCTTATGTGAGCCAGGTCTGGAGATGGGAGGTTCAGGGCTGGTATGGTAGCTCTATGAGGTTGATAAGAACCAAGTCCATCCATAGGGTATGACCTTTGTCCTCATGGCTCAAGGTGGCTGCTTGAGCTCCGGCCATCTCAGCTGTGTTCAGCCAGCAGAAAGAAGAAAGGGACAGTAAAAAAGAGGCAAAAGGCATGAGTCAGCAGCCTTTTAAAGAGGTGTCCCAGAAGCTGCTATATGACAATTCTGCTAAGGTTGTATTGGCTGGGACTCAGTTCATGCATAGTTCATACACAGCTGTGAAGGAAGCTGGGAAATGTGGCCCTTGTAATAGAAGGCCGTGTGCCTGGCTAAAATTTGGAGCTTCTCTGATTAAGGAAGAAAGTGAGACTGTGACCTCCTCCCTTCCTCACTGGTCTCCCTCTCATTTCTTTCATCCTCTAATCCAGCTTGGGCAAGTAGCCAGGATAATCTTTCTAAAATGCAAATCTATACATAGGATTGCCAGATTTAGCAAATAAAAATACAAAATTCCCAGTTAAATGTGAATTCCAGATAAGTAATATATAAGTGATTTAGCATAAGTATGTCCTGTGCAATACTTAGAATACTAATACTAGAAAAATTATTTTTTATTTATCTGAAATTCACATTTAACTGGGTACCCGGCAATTTATCTGTCCAGCCTATCCATATGCTTTTCATGGTTCCCCACTGTTGTCAGAAAAAGACCCAAGCTCTCTGGAAGGCTTTGCTGGGCCCTTTGCAATCTGTCCCCCAACTGACCTGTCCAGGTCCTTGTTCCCTGAACAAGCACTGCACTGCTTCCGCTGTCTCCAAGCCCCCCAAACCTTTGCTTAAGCTCTTTTCCTGGGAGACTGTCCTTCTCCATCTGAGAAGGTCCATGCACCTAGAGGGAACATGGCTCCTATGGCTCTAGATTCCTGGGGATATGGTAGGGATGAGCGATTATTTGCTGAATGAAATGATGGGTCCAGGGACACACGCGAATGAGAGGCAAGGTTAGAGTGGCTCCCTCACATTACCACTCTCCGTACAGTGCTCTCTGCACCCAGGTTGGCTCATGTGGGCCCAGCACTGGGATCTCTGTCCCTGGGGCCTTCATTTTCCACAATCCCACGTCTGGGCATGGCACACCCCCCCCCGCCCAGCACACGAGGGGTTAAGCCAGCCTTGGAGTTGGGAGCTGGAGCCCATGGAGTCCTTCCTGACAATAAAGCTAATGAATCCCTCCTTGCTGTTTTCTCTTGCACAATAACATTTAATCATCATTTGCACAGCAGATGAGAAGTTTGCGGCAGATGCAATTCTGCGTGACTGGCGATTTCTGCGTGTGGGCACCATTCCTGCTGTCCCCAGCACACCTGATGATCTGGGGCTGGGCAGGCTGTGCCCCAGAGAGGGTGTGTGTGCATCCACGTGATAGGGATCTGACTCCACACACGTGGGAGATGGGCTTTGGAGGCACGTGTCTATGTGCGTGCTTGTCTGTGGGGTTGAGTTAGGCACATGGGGCATGGGTATGAGTGAACTGTGCTGGGCCTGCCTAAAGGTGCCCATGGACAGAGGTGGTTAATGCCTGAGGGCACATTGTCTGGAAGTTGAGGAACCTACATGGAGACAGGCAGATGCACGTATACCATTGCCTGTGTGTGAGTGCTTGGTGCAGATCTGAGCATTTGTTGGAGGATGGCTGTTTGTTTAGGTGCTTGTACTTGATCGTGTATATTATGTTCATACACACAGACCTATGTCCTCACATGTACAAATGCATCTATGGGACCATGCATTTGAATTTGGAGTTTGTAATGGACTGTTCCTGAGGTTATATTTGCTTTCCTGTGCGTGCATACAAATGTGCATATGACTGAGAATGAGAGCATGGAGTTGTATGTTCATGCACAGAAGTACATTTGAAGGTATGCACATATATGTGCTGTGTATTTGAGTGGGAGTTTCTGGGGACACACATATGTTAGTGAATGTGTATGAATATATGCCTGAATGGGAAAATATGTTTGCTTATTGAAGAGCACCAGTGGACACACATGTACATGCATGTAAGAGAACTTATCTATGGCAGGCATGTGCATGCTCTGAATAAAAACATGAGTGCACACATGAGAGCTTGCCTCCCGTGCATGCATAGCATGCTGGCATGTGTCCACATTTGCAGACCTGCAGGGATGTGTATCGCCGTGAACATGTCTGCATTGTGCCCACAGGTGCGAACACGTCTGCGGGTACAAAGTGTGCATGCATCATGTGCTGGCATGCTCATGCACACGCTGGAACATGAGCCATCTCGCCTCAGAGTGAGGGCTGACAGGGTTGCATTTTCCAAAGGCTCAGCGACCAGTGACAGAGCTGGCCTGGGGGTGCTTGCTGGCAGGAGGAGAGTGGAGCTGCTGATTCGTGACCTGGGGGTGGGCTGTGATGACGGCTGGCTGATGGATGCAGGCGCTTAGACACCCTCTATGACAGCAGCCGGCTCTCTGAGCTGCCTGAATCAGGAGGTGGGAGTTTAGTTCTTGACCTGTGCTGCTCAATGCTGGCTTCCCACCTCCCTGGTGCTTGTCCACAGCCACGTGAGGACACACACACATTGGTACACACCAGAGACACAGACCCAGGCTTGGACAGTGGCCAGCCAGCTAGGCCCCTCTGTCCATCTTGCTCCCAGCTCTGCCATCCCCCTGGAGTGCCTCCCCTTCTCAGCAACATGCTTTTCTGTCCTCCCAGAAACTTCACTCAGAATCAGAGTCACCTAGGCCCTGTGCAGAGCCGTGGCAGGTGGGAGTGTAAAATCATTTCAGGCCTTTAAAGGCTTCGTGCCCTTGGGCAAAGCATGGTTCATCTGTGAGCCCTGGGTTCCTCATCTCATCTTCATAAAACAGGCCTAATGAAAGCACCTGCTTAAAATTAAACAAGGCAAATTATGTAAAAGCACTAAACACAGTAAACACAGTGTCCATTTTCCGTGAGATTTACCTATCTTAGTATTAATTATGTACGGTGCTGAGAACAGGGCCTGGCATGCCGCAATGCTATATAACTGTGCTGTCACCGTCATCACTACTGTCGTCGTCGTTGTCATTAATATCCCTGGTTCTGAAATGCTTGGCCAATTGCACATCAATTCTTGCTCAAGACCCTAAATACTCTTTTGTCACGTGATAATGATGGTGATGATGATAATGACAGTAAAAGGGGAATATTTTTCTTTTCATCTTCCTAGATGCCTTGTAAGAAGGGCAGGCATAGTAAATGGAAGACTCTTTATTTTCTAAGCTCCTTGATAGAGCTGGGTTTGCTCATTTGGAGCTTGGAGCTGGCATGGTTGTTTTTCTGCCTAACACAGAGAGGATGTGGAACTCTTGGGGAACCTGGTGGGAATCAATGAGACAGATGACCAAAGGCTGTGTGTCCCATAAAACCCTCCTCTGTGACCCCCAAGTCATCAGAAAAGCTCACAAATGCTTGGCATGACTAGACACCTTGTGCAACCCACTGAAAGGACAGGACTCACTAGATTTCACTCTGGGCTGGCTCAGCACCCAGTGGCGACAGCAAGCGTGGATGCAGGAGCTGGAAGCAAAGGGGATCGAGGGAACGTTACCTTTTCCTCCACACACCACTCTGGAACGAGCAGAGGCTTGAGGACTTCTACACGTTGTGGAACGCAGTGGTGGGTAGAGGAACGAGCTCTCCCAGAGCACAGACACGGACTTTTGGATACACCCAAGCATAAGTTTGGGGCTTCCTGTGTGCTGGACACTGTGTGTGCTGCTGATGGGGTAGGTTCTGGGGGCCAGAGCACTCGGGTTTAAATCTCAGCATCTCCACTTATTCGTCATGTGATCTTGCACAAGTTACTTAACCTCCTTGTGCCTCAGTTTTCTCACCCGTAAAATGGGGGCTGCCTCATTGCATTGTTGTGGGATTAAATGTGTTAATTTATGTAAAATGCTCAGTAAGTGTCAGCTGTTGCTATTGCATTTTATCCTTATTGCAACCCTATGAAGTAGGTGGTCTGAGCATATGCACTTTATGGATAAGAAAACAGAGGCACACAGAGGGTAAATAACTTGTCTGAAGTCACACAATGGCCGGGCGTGGTGCCTCATGCTTGTAATCTCAGCACTTTGGGAGGCCAAAGAGGGAGGATCACTTGAGCCCAGGAGTTTGAGACCAGCCTCGGCAGCATAGCAAGACTCCATCTCTACAAAAAATTAGCTAGGTGTGGTGGTGCATGTCTGCAGTCCCAACTACCTGGGGGGCTGAGGTGAGAGGATTGGTTGAGCCTGGTATATTGAGGCTGCAGTGAGCCATGATCGTGCCATTTCACTCCAGCTGGGCGACAGAGCAAGACCCTGGAAAGACAGACAAAAAGAAAAGAAAGAAAGAAAAAGGAAGAAAGAAAGAAAGAAGAGAGAGAGGGAGGGAGGGAGAGAAAGAGAGAAAGAGAGAGAGAGAAAGAGAAAGAAAGAAGGAAAGAAAGGAAGGAAGGAAGGAGAAAGAAAGAGAGAGAGAAAGAAAGAAAGAAGGAAAGAAAGGAAGGAAGGAGAAAGAAAAAGAAAGAGAAAAAGAGAGAAAGAAAGAGAGAAAGAAAAAGAAAGAAAGAAAGAAAAAAGAAATCATATGGTGGGTAAACCGCAGAGCCAAAGGCTCAGAAGGTGAATATGGATAAATACTGTTCTTTATTTCTGACAAGATCTTTGACTCTGTGTGACCTTGGGTAAGTCATTCTCCATGTGTGAGGTTTAGAAAGTATGGTCAAGGGACCTATGACTTCACGTCCATGTGTCCCTCTGGACATATAATCTGCCTGTAACCTCCTTCTTGGCAGGGTCAGTATCTGCTAAGGTAACCAGTGCACGTGGAAGGGACAGGCTTGGAGCCGGGGGAACCTGTGCCACCTCTGCTCTATCCCATACTAGCTGGGAGACCTTGAACCAGCCACTTTATTCCCCTGGGTTTCAGTTTCCCCCTTCTACAATGGAGCTGGCAACCAACCTCAGAAATGCTGTTGGGCTTCTGTATATGAGAGCTGGGCACACGGGGCTGAGAGAGGTGGCTGCACATCTCCCCAGGGGTCCCCAAGTTACCATGCCCATTTGTAGCATAAGCTATAGGAACCATGGGTTAAAGGTCCCACAGGGGATGATTTGGGGGTTCTCAAATATCCCTCCACTTGGGCTTACCATGCTAACGCCACATCCCTGCCACTGGCCACTCTCAATGGACTTTAGAAGGTATGTTCAAGTTGAGCAAGTTATCAAGCTCCTAAACCTGGCCTTCAAGTTCTTTTCACAACTATCTCCAACCAGCCTTCCCTGCCTCACCTCCCAGCACTCCTCCACCCTGTGATCCAGCCCCCAGGGCCACACGCCCTTCCTGAAGCTGCCACACGCTTCTTGCCTTCTCTCCCCCCCAGCCTTTGCAGATGCTCTTCTCTCTGCTTGGAATACTCTTGCTGGCTTGGCCACCTCACATCCCATACTCATTCTTCAAGACCCGGTTGAAGTTACTTCCTCTGGGAAGCCCTCCAGAATTACTCAGTCTTTCTTTAGTGCTTCCAGGATCTTATTCTGTTAATTCTGCTACAACTCTTACCAAACACATTATTTCTGGCTGCTTCAGCTCCCTGATCCACTTCCTTCCTCCAACTTAGGTCTTGAGCTACTGGAAGGGAGGAATTACCTATCATCTATGTAACCTTCGGCAGTTTACTACTCTCTTAGCCTCAGTTTCCTCATCTGTGAACTGGGGCTGACAGTACCTACATGAGAAAAAATAATGCAGATAAGGCACTGGGACATACTAGCCATCTCTGGATTTACCACAGTGGACCTTGGCAAATGTGGAGGGAATGAATGAGAGCTCCCTGGGAGGGTAAGAAAAATAAGGCTAATAAGCATTTATTGGGAACTTTCCACATGTCAGGAAGGCACTGAGTTCAGAGCTTCACATCCACTATCTCCTTTAAGACTTTTAATAATCCTTTAAGGAAGAGACTATCATTACCCCCATTTTACAGATAAGGCAACTGAGGCTTCAGCAGTGGAGGACCTTGATGAAGGATGCCCAGCTAGCAGGAGCTGGAATTCATGTTTGATCAATGTGGAATGAATGAATCACTTGGGAGTGGGGGGAGGTGGGAGGACAAATAACCTGTATCTTATAATCATATGGTTTTAGAGCTGGAAACTCTTCAGGTGACTTAGTCCAGGGATTCTTAATTTGGGATCCATGAGTAGGGAGACTGATGGGTTCCAAAGCCAGACAGATAAGGTCCCCCCATCTTGCCCAGTGGTTTCTGACCCCTCTGTCTCCTGCCAATCCTTGCATCCACTCAAGTCCTGGAGTCACCCACTTCTTCTTGCTTGGCTCTGCTGATATTTCAGTGTGGTCTGAGACTCCTGAAGGCTCCACAGTTGCTGGGAGTGTCCTTATCCCCCATGCAGGGCAGGATCAGGAGCCGACCATTGCAACCTTTTCCCCTCCCCTCGGAGATGTAGGGAAAAGGGGAAGGGCATCTGGAGCAAGGGAGAGAGCTCAGACCTTGGAGGCAGACACACTGGGCTTCTAAGAACCACAAAGATAAGAATAGTAACAAAGGCTAGCATTTATTGAACACCTACTATGTGCCAGGCACTGTCCTAACCACTTGACACATATGAACCCTGTTTTAGCCTCACAACTCTTCGAGGTAGGTTCTGTTATTAACCCCATTTGACAGATGAGGAAACTGAGGCCCAGAGAAGTGAAGTGACTTGCCCGAAGCCAGGCAGATGGTCAGTGCCAGAGGCTCTGCCATTCACTGGCCAGGTGCCCTTGGACGGGTCACAGCCACTTCTCTGGGGTCCTTTCCCCTTCTATTCCGTGCAGGACACCACCTCATGGTTTCTCTGACGACTGAGCTGGTCTCTGTGCAGCGTCCCAGCACACAGTAGGTGCTTAGTAAATGAACAGCCTTCTTTCCTCTTAACTGTGATGGGGGAGACCTGGGGTGCGGGCATCTCAGCGGCGTGCTCCCTCCAGCATTCTCCCCCAGGCCAGGATTGAGTGACCCACCCCTTCCTGACTCTGCAACGCCACCCCCATCTCCCATTCTAACCCCGGAGCCTGGAGCCACGCCGTGCCAGTCTCGCCTCAGTTTTAATACCGTTGGTCAGAATCCCGCACCTCTGGGCTCCAAAGCTGCACCCCTAGAGGAGGAGGAGTGGGAGAGTCCGCTCCTAGCAAGTCCCCCCCTCCGTCCGGCCGCCAAGGGAGTGTTGGGGGAGGGCAGGGCAGGGGGTCCGCGGGGGAAACGCGTTGTCCTGGGGCCCCGGCGTGTGCTGGGCGGGTGAGCAGCTGCGCCCCGACGGCAGGGCGCGGGGCTAGGAGGCCTGGGCTTCGTCGTCCCCGCGGTGGCCGGCGTAGAGCGCGGCCAGGGGCCGGAAGCGCGGACCCCAGCTGCTGAGATAGGCGAAGTCCTGCTCGGAGCCCGACGAGCCGCTGTGCAGCGAGCTGAGCGAGGCGGCCGGCGAGTCCGCGCCCTCGAAGGCGTAGGTCTGGAAGGCGTCGTAGGGCGGCACCGACAGGTCCCCGTCCGCCAGCGCCACCTTGCGGCTGATGAAGTCCCTGAACACTGAGAAGTCTGGCTCGGGGCTCGGCGGCCCCTGCGGCAGCGAGTGGCGCTCGGAGGGCAGGTGGGCCTGCGTGGGGCTACCCGCGCCGCCGCCCGAGCCCCCGCCCGCTCCCCCGCCCGCGCTGCCGCCCCCGTCGCCGCCCTTGAGCTCGCCGAAGTCGTAGAGGCTCCGCAGCGCCGACATGTCGTAGGCTTCGGTGTCCTGCTCGCCGCCGCCTTCGTCGTTGTATTTGATGACGTTGTCCCGCATGTCCTCATCCTCGTCCGAGCTCAGGTGGCTCTTGTGGTGGCGCCTGAGGGTGAGGATCAGCAGCACCAGCACTGCGAGGGGGACAGAGGGGGCGACTGAGGGCCAAGCCCCGCCCAGGGCATTAGAAGGACCCTCTACCCCATCTCCTCCCGCCTCCCACCAGCGGAGTGGGACAGAGCCTCAACATTCCTACAGATTTCCTGGATTTCTGTTCAAAAAGCCATTCTTGCAATCAGAACTGAGCTGAGTGTCTGGAGAGGTAGTGAGCTACCCATCTCGGGAGGTATGCAAATCGAGGCTAGATTACTCTGGGGTGGAGGTGGCCAGTGGGAGAGCAGTGGTTAAAGGTCTTCCTGGGTGTTGAGGCCCGAGGTCTCCCTTCTCAGCTCTATGAAGAGATACACTCTCTGAGGACTCTAGGTGCTGGGGGTGTGTAGCAGGCAGCTGAGAAACAGAAGGAGCTGCGGGAGTGAAAGATGTCCTTCACCCTGACCTCTCTTTCACCCTCACCCTCCTCTGCCACACCAGAAGTCTTGAGCTCCTACTCAACCCTTTGGTTCTCAGGTCAAGACCTGCAGGAACCCTTCCCTGAGATCTACAGGCCAGGTTCCGTGCCTTCCCCTCCAAGATTCCCCAGGACAGGGCTCCTTCCTCTATCATACTGGTTCTCAAAGTGCGGCCCCTGGGCAGCAGCAACATCCCCCTGGGAGCTTGTTAGAAATGCAGACCCTTGGATCCTGGCACGGATCTTGTGGCAGTGGAGGGGGATCTGTGTTTTAACAAGACCTGCAGACCTGAAGAGGCAGCTCAAGTTTGAAAGCCACAGCTCTGTCATAGACCAGACCCTGCTGTGTGACCAGGTCTGTGTCCACCCCAAAACACACACCCTAAGCTACCATTGAGGACCTGGGAAATGTTCCTCTATCTTGGTGCCTGGCATGCAGTGAGCACTTGAAGCATGCTTGTTGAATGAATGAATGACTGAAGGAAGAGTTGGATGGAGACTTGGGTAAGTGAATGAATGCTTGTCCCCTCTTGGCTTTCTTCACTTGATTTCCAGGACTCCACATTCTCCTCCTCCTCCTCCCACCTCACTGATCACTCATTCTCAATCTTCTAAGCAGGCTTCTCCTCGCCTCTCTTTAACTCAGATGTCGTAGGATTCAGACCTCTGTTCTGTATTCATGCTCCCTCTCTTGGAGCTCTCCTTTGGTCTCAACGGCTTTAAAAGTTCCATTTAGAAACCGACAATGCCCATATCTCAGCCTCCAGCCTGGACCTCTCCCCTGAAATCTAGATTGTACGTTCAATTTCCTACTCAACATGTCCTCTTGTTGACCAAGCGAATCTCAAACTTAACAGGTTCAAAGGTGAAATACTAATCTTTCCCCCTTCCCCACCTCGAGTCTCCCCCACCTCAGTGTTAGGAACCCCGACTTTTCAATTACTCGGGGCTTTTAAGTCTCTTTTGTTGAGTGCTAAATCTCAGTGTCTAGTACATGGGAGAAACTCACTGGATGGATGTATAGGTAAATGATGATGGGTGGATGGACAGACAGATGGACAGACATGTACCAGGTACTGTGCTGGGCACTGGACTCTTCTTGCTCCTCTAAACAGCTCCAGTGGCCAGAGCTGGCTGTGAGGGCCATGGGGCAGGGCACCTGCTCACCACCTAACAAGGTGGCTTGTGACAGGGAAGAGCACGAGAGCTGGGGACAGGACCAGAGGGAGGGCACAGGGAAGGAAGGTGTCAGGAGAGAAGTGGGAAAGATGGATGGATGGCTTTCAGAGCCGAGGCTGGGAGCTATGGAGGGGGATGCCCACAGGAGCAGATGGTGAGGTTTGCGGGCGGCGGGCGACAGATGTGCCAGGCCTGATCAGCGATTCCACCCGTCACCTTTAGAGCACTGATGTGCACTTTCTTCGTTTGTGGGCAATTAGGCAGAAATTTGTTTGCACTGCCTCGGAAAATGAAACCGCTGTAAAGTGCACCCTCTGGAAAAAGGGTTTCTGAGCCATGGGCTGGGGTCGGGGGAGAAGGTGCTGGGGGTGTGTAGCAGGCGGCTGAGAAACAGAAGGAGCTGCGGGAGTGAAAGATGTCCTTCACCCTGACCTCTCTTTCACCCTCACCCTCCTCTGCCACACCAGAAGTCTTGAGCTCCTACTCAACCCTTTGGTTCTCAGGTCAAGACCTGCAGGAACCCTTTCCTGAGATCTACAGGCCAGGTTCCGTGCCTTCCCCTCCAAGATTCCCCAGGACAGGGCTCCAACTATGAGGAGCCTGCCCAGGGCCTCTGCTGGGACCTGAGGAGGTACAGCCTGGCCATAGGCAGGTCCTCAGAGGGTGGACAGAGGCCATGCCAGTGCTAGCCAGTGAGGGCGGGGGGAGGCAGCTGACATCTCCCAGGGAGCAGAGCAAGGCTGGAATCTGCACTTGGACCTCCCTTGAGCTCCTCTAGCTTTGGCCTCAGTGCCCTTCTGTACTTGGGTGGTTACAGCTGTGACAGGTGGCATATGGCCACTCAAATCCAGGTTAGCTTCTGAAACTTGACCTCTTCACTGGGGACACTTTGGGGTGCAAATTGCTGCTAGTGGGCTGGTACCAGTGTAGATTTTGCCCCCCTCCCCCACCACCAATGACTTGAGATTTTGCTCTCAGTTTAGATTCATAGCAGGTGGTGTAGTTAGAGGAGCAGAGGACACAGGGTGAGAAGACCTAATATCAAATCCAAAGATTATCCAGTACCCTTACACCAGCCACCTAACCTCTCCGAGCCCCAGCGTTTTCATCTGAAAAATGGGATGATATGCCTGGCCATGTGCTTGTGAGGTTCACAAGAGCCCTTTTTACTAAAAGTCCTACATAGAGACTAAAAAAGGACCATTCACATGAGAAAATTTTAAAAAAATATGCTAGGGTGAGATTTGGGCTATGTAGGGGGTGGGCCACAGTGAGCTCATCCCTGGAGTTGGTGGCGGGGCCGCTGTGGACTTAGAAGACTCCTCATGGGGGCTGCTTGTTAGAGCTTGGAGATGGTTTGGCCAGCCCATCTTCATGTGGAGAGGGAAGCTGAGGCCCCATGGGGGCTGGTTAGGAAGGAAACCCAGGACCCCAGGATGGGACCAATCAGGCAGGGCTGGGTGGCTCTCGTCGGACTCACCAACCAGGATGAGAACGCAGACCAAGAGGGCGATGAGGGCGCCGGGGCTGAGGGAGGCGGCCATGACAAAGGCCGTGGTGTTGCAGGACTGGATGGTGCCGGAGCTGTCGCAGCCACAGATGCGGATGGTGAGTGTGCCTGTGCTGCTCAGCGTGGGTGGCCCACTGTCTACTACCAGGATGGGCAGGAAGAACACGTCCTGCTCCTGCCGGTTGAAGCCCACGTGCTGTGTGTGCACTGCAGCCGTGTTGTCTGTTCCGGAAGAAGGGGGAGCGGTGTGACTTGGGGCCGGGGGTCAGCATCCTTGTCCTAGCCACCTCCTGATTGCATCGTGAGATTTGCCTCCCTATGCCCCAAACTACAGCCTCCCAATGGACTCACGGGTCTCTTCTCTGATCTCCCAAAACTCTATTACCAGATGCCTCCAAATTCTGCCCCATGCTGCCCAAAGATTCTGTCCCTCAAAGTCTACCCTCAGCTGCCCAAAGATCCTGTCCCCATGTAGCCCACAATTCTATCCTCAAACCATCCCAAGATTGTGTTTTCAGCTATTCTAAGATTTTGTCCTCAGCTGTGCCAAGGTTCCCAGCTATTCCCAGATTCTGTCCCCAGCTAGGCCAAGGTCCTGTCCCTGGCTATGTCTTTTTTTTTTTTTTTTTTTTTTTTGCCATTTGTCTCAACAGCTTGTTTTTGCTCTAGATTCCACCCCAGCTTCCCAGCGTATTCTGACCCTAGGAGTCCTATAGGGTCCTTGGGTTGTGGTTTGTTGGGCCCTGACAAGTCCTGGGTCATCAGAAGGGACTAGGAACTCTGGCTGGCATCTGCCTTTGGCTGTGGGATCTTTCTGTCCTTCATACCCCAAGGCCAGTTGAGAGTCCTGGAGCCTGACAAGGAGTTTCTGCCTAAGAGGCTGAGCCTAGAGGGCTGGGGGCGTGGTGAGGGGCCTGATGAGGGGCCCTGGAGCGTCGAGGCCTTCTTCTCCACATCTTTCCTTTTCACACAGGTGGCCAGAGAGGACAGTGAACAAACACAAATGGAACTCATGGCACTGGTTCAGCCTGTCACCGGGGAAGCCAGGCAGGACGCAGGGGGATGGTGGCTGGCCTTGGAGCACAGGCTGAGGTGACAGGTGGCACCCCTTTCTCCGCCCTTTCTGCCTCCTTCACACCTGTTCTGTAGGAGTCAGGCCACCTGACCCTCTGTCATTTTGATGGCCTCTCTCAGTTCTGCACATGCAGGGGTATGAAGTGCCCAGAGCTCTGAAGGCTGCTGCCCCCTCCCTTCACAGCCAACTCTGCCAAAGGGGGCCCTGCCTTCCAGCTGGGGGCCTTCAGTCCTCCTTCTCCCCGCAGTCTTCAGTCTGCTGTTTCTAATCTGAGAGCCAGATCTGGGAGATCTGTTGGCAGCCTGGGTTCCTTACCCTGCTTCATGGCCCCAGTTAACCCAGTCCCTTCCCCAGATGCCCCCAATTCAGTGCCCCAGATCTGGCCTTTCTCATCATGGATGCTATGCAGGAAAAGGAGCCCTAGGAAGGTCTGACTTGTGGCCTTTGGCACATCTCAGAAGTGGACTGCAGGTCCAGATGCAGCGCGACTGGCCGTGAGTTGGAGGCTGCCCACGAGGTGCCGGGGACATGAGGGTTCATTCCATTAGCCTATCTCCTTTTACACACATTTGAGAATTTCCATTAAAATGTTGAAAAATAATGCAAGTCTATCATTTACTAGCTGGGGAAACCCACTGAGTTCCTCTAAGCTTAAGTTTACCCATCTGTAAACTCAGAAAGGGTATCATGCAGGTGTGAGGATTAAATGGTGTAATTCACACATAACCCTTAGAAAAGTTGCCAGCCCATAGAAATGCTCAATAGTGCTGGTTAATATTTTTTCAGACTCTGCCCCCATCTTCCCTGTGCTGCACCGGCTGCCGGATCCCTGTCTAGGCTGCCCTGCCTTTGCTCATAAAGTTCCCACTATCTGGAACACCCTCTTCACCTTCTTGCCTGGGCAAATTCCTCATCCGTCATGCTCCAGCTAAATGTCACCTCCTTTCTTGTGGCCTCCTTTCTCCGCTTCCCTGGGAAGGAAGGATTTATGGCTCCCCCCCTCCCTGCTCTGACTACGCAGGTGCCATGCACAGTTTTGTTACAGCACTTGTCACGTTGTGTTGTTAGTGTGTGCCTGTTTCTCCACTGCATGGCCGGCCAGGGCTGGCATGGAGCCAGTCTTGAAGAGCAATCCTTGAATGAACCACAGCTTTTGGGAGAACTGGTAGTCTTGGGTCAGCCCCTCAGGTCACTGCTGCCACCCTGTTCCCAGAGCTTACATGGGGTGGTCACACTCGATGGCAGCTCTGGTGGCCACCTCAGCCAAACAGAAGCAATTAAGGCAGAATCTCAGGCTCTTGGGTTGGAAAGCCTTGTGAACTTGGCAAGGTTGAGTCAAGTTCGACAGTTCAAACTGGCTACACTCAGGCTTGAACTCTAGCTCTCCCGCCAAAGGGTGCGTCAACCCCAGCTGGGAAAAATCTGCCTTCTGCAGGGGAAGAAAGGGGGCTGGAGGGCAAGACGGGAGAAAGAGGTAATGGCATGGCACCCATTTGCACTGAATGGATTTTTTTTATGCATCAAGGACTCTGCATATTTTAAATACATAGTAATGTTTAATCCTCATAACCTATTAAGAGTTGTGGCATTATTCCCATTTTGGATATATGGAAATTGTGGCTCAGAGACAAGTGACTTGTCTGAATTTTTCCAGTGAAAGCATTCTTCCTTCCTTCCATCCATCCAACAAATCTTTTTTTTGCTTGAGACAAGGTCTCACTCTGTCACCCAGGCTGGAGTGCAGTGGTGTGACCTCAGCTCACTGTGACCTCGGTCTCCCAAGCTCAAGCAATCCTCCCACCTTAGCTTCCTGAGTATCTAGGACTACAGGTATGCACCACCATGCTCAGCTATTTTTTTTTTAGTTTTTAAAGTTTTTTTTTATGTGTGTATGTGTGTGTACAGATGTGGCCTCATTATATTGTCTAGGCTGGTCTTGAACTCCTGTGGCTCCTCTTGCCTCGTACTCCCAAAGTGGTGGGATTACAGGCATGAGCCACCATGCCTGGCCTCCATCCAACAAATCTTTATTAACTACTATGTGCTAGGCACCATGCTAGTGGCTGCGAGAAAACAATAGAGAGCTAAGCCAGCTTGCTGCTAGTCCTGGATCAGAGCTCATATTTTCATGTGAGAAACAATGCTAATCAAATAAACACACAATTTAGTCTACAATTACAAACCATGGTGAGTGCTGCGAAGGAAGAATATAGGAAGAGCACATAACAGAGCACCTGAGCCAGTCTAGGAGGTCGGGGAGAGCTTCTTGGAAGAAGTGATATGATTCCTGAGCCTGAACAATGAGTTTAGGGAGAGGAAACAGCATATGCAAAGGTCCTGAGGTTGGAAGAGGCATAACACACTCAGGGACCCGGGACACTCAGAGGACACTCAGTCCTTTGTGGCTGGAGGAATGAGGGTAATAGCTACAATGAGTCAAGACAAGGCTGGAGGAGGAGGCAGGTGCTCATTGTGGAAAGCCTGGGATGCTGTGGTAAGGAATTTGGGTCATTTTCCCTTCCTTCCCTCCCTCCCTCCCTCCCCTCCCCTCCCCTCCCCTCCCTCCCTCCCTCCCTTCCTTCCTTCCTTCCTCCTCCCTCCATCCCTCCCTCATTTCTTTCTCTTTTCTTTTCTTTTCTCTTCTCTTCTCTCTTCTTTTCTTTCTTTCTCTCTTTCTTTCTGTCTCTCTCTTTCTTTTCTTTCTTTCTTCCTTTCACAGAATCTCGCTCTGTCACCCAAATTGGAGTGCAGTGGTGCAATCTTGGCTCACTACAACCTCCGCCTCCTAGGTTCAAGCAATTCTCCTGCCTCAGCCTCCTCAGGAGCTGGGATTACAGGCGTCTGCCACCACACCTGGCTAATTTTTTTACTTTTTAGTCGAGACAGGGTTTCATGATGTTGGCCAGGCTGGTCTCAAACTCCTGGCCTCAAGTGATCTGCCTGCCTCAGTCTCCCAAAGTGCCACGATTACAGGCATGAGCCACCACTCCTGGCCAGAATTTGGATAATTTTCTTAAAAGCAACAGGAGGCCATTGATTGGTGGGCTTTAAGCAAGGAAGTGACCTAGTGACAAACCCATTCATTGAACAGCAAGTAGGAATTGAGCATCATCTCTCTGTCAGGACTGTTCTAGCCCCTGGGGATACTGCAATGGACAGAATGGATGTGGTCCCTGTCCTTGCTGGGCCTGTGTTCTAGTTGAGGCAGCTTATCATCTAAAATGCAGGAGTCGATGTGGAAGAACAGCCAGGAAGCTCTCGTGTGTTTTAGGTGTGAGATAATAGTAGTAGTGGAGGCACAGAGAAGTAGGCAGATTTGAGAAATGAGCGGCTGGCTCTGGCTCAGCTTCAGATTGCCAAGCAAGAAGAGGGATGTTTGTCTCTCAGGGTTGCTGTCTTGGGCCATGGGACCATATGTTCTGGGAACTCTGGTCCCCACCACTCCTCCACCCCATGAAGGGGAATCCCCAGGCATCATCTCTGATCGCATCAAGCTGCCCTCCTGGGCAGCAGCTGGCTTCAGTTGGGGAAGCCTCTGGCCACCCCAGTCCCCTACCCCACCCTTCTAGGTGGGATCTGTGCCCAGCACTGCATCCATCCATCTGGCCTGACATACATCAGTGTCAATCCCTGGCTGCAAAGGCAATATTTATAAATCACGTTTCCAAACTGGCTACACATTTGTACAAAGAAACAGATGGGTTGGGGTAGCCGTTTGTCACCTAGGATATTTATACAGTGAGGAGGAGGGGGCTTGGCAAGTAGTGGGAAGGGGCTGAGGGACTGGAGGAGGAGGCCTTCCACGGCTGCTGTGACCTCAGCGTGCTGCTGCCACCCTGTCCCCGTAGCTTACACCAGGTGGCACTCTGGATGGCAGCTCTGGTGCCCCCGCCCTCCCCCAACAGCTAAACAAAAGCAATTGAGGCAGAATCTCGGGGCCCTTGGGTTGGAAAGCCTGGTGAACTTGGCAGAGTTGAGCCAAGGACAGCTATGTTTCCTGTGACCAGCTCAGGATACTATTGGAATAATGAGTAGGCAGGGCTGTATTGGTTGTTAAAATATTGAAATACTTCCAAAAAATGTTTAAATAGCTGTTGACACAAGCCCCCCAAATCTCTCCCTGCTGCCTCAGCCTTTTCCCCAGGCAGCCTCCCAACTTTGACACAATCAAGCCACGAAGGAGTTAATGCCTGGTGTAGTAGGGTTTCCAGGGTCCTGCTCCAGGTTTTGGTCAGCGTCCTTTCTGATTGGCCATCTGAGCTGCACTGGTTGTTAAATCTGTTTATTATTTTTCATTACTTATTTTTAATTATTGATTGACTGAGACAAGGTCTCACTCTGTCTCCCAGGCTGGAGTGCAGTGGTGCGATCATGATTCAATGGAGCCTCAAACTCCTAGGCTCAAGTGATTCTCCTGCCTCAGCCTCCTGAGTCACTGGGACTACAGGTGTGCACCACCATGCCCAGCTAATTATTATTATTATTTTTAAAGAGATGGGTTTTCACTGTGTTGTCCAGGCTATTCTCAAACTCCTCGCCTCAAGGGATCCTCCTGTCTTGTGCTGGGGTTATAAGCATGAGCCTTACATATTTTTAACAGGACTCCCAGGGGTACAGATGGGTCTGGTTTCAGAGGCCACTAAGGCCTCCGCATTGGGTGTGAGTGTGTAAAGGCCTTGAGAAGGATCCCAGGCCAGAAGGAACCCACGTGATCTGGCCCCCTCGCTGACCACATCTCCTCCCAGTCCTGTCTCTTACTCACTCTAATCACACAGGTCTCCTCCATTCCTAATCCGCCCCAGTCCTGCTCACCACAGGGCCTTGCACTTGCTGTTTCTTCCACTGGGGTGGTCGTTTTCTCTCATATCCTTTAGGTCCCTTCTCACTATGGATCCCCTTGGAGAGGCCTTCCCAGGCCACCCTATTTAAGAAGATAGCTTCTCCTCTTACCCTGCTTTCCCATTTTTTTTTTTTTTTTTTTTTTTTTTTGAGATAGAGTTTGGCTCTTGTTGTCCAGGCTGGAGGGCAATGGTGCGATCTCACCTCACTGCAACCTCCGCCTCCCAGGTTCAAGCAATTCTCCTGCCTCAGCGTCTGGAGTAGCTGGGATTACAGGCATGCGCCACCATGCCGGGCTAATTTTCTATTTTTAGTAGAGATTGAGTTTCACCATGTTGGCCAGGCTGGTCTCGAACTTCTGACCTCAAGTAATTCACCCACTTCAGCCTCCCAAAGTGTTGAGATTACAGGGGTGAGCCACCGTGCCCTGCTTTACTTTTCACTGTTTCATTGAACACATTTTATCAAACACCTACTATGTGCCAAGCACTGCTCCAGGCACCTAGGGTTGAACAAAGTCAAGTCCAGACCCTCGTGGAGATTGCATTATTCCTCCGCCCCAGCCACTTATCATCCCCAACATACTTTTTTATTTGTGTAATTTCTGTCTCACCTCACTAGAATATAAACTAGGTTTTGTTGTGTTTGCTGTTGCATTTCCAGGACCCGGAGCAGACCCCGACACAGAGGCTTTGTGTCTCAATAAACACTCAATAAATAATTGCTGGATGTAGGAATTGACATTTCTAGGTATTAACACTATATCTCGGTGGCCCTTATCTTACTGGGGCTACCTAGCCACCTGAGGCAGTAGGTGTTATTCCCGTTTTAGATGATGAAACTGAGGCTTAGAGAGGAACAGGCGCCCCAGCACTTTGGGAGGCTGAGGCGGGTGGATCACCTGAGGTCAGAAGTTCGAGACCAGCCTGGCCAACATGGTGAAACCTCGTCTCTACTAAAAATACAAAAATTAGCCGG
Organism: Hylobates moloch; assembly: GCF_009828535.3. NCBI lineage: Eukaryota > Metazoa > Chordata > Mammalia > Primates > Hylobatidae > Hylobates > Hylobates moloch. The sequence goes on along the minus strand of NW_026652296.1, from coordinate 14,588,527 downwards.
GCGTGCTGGTGCGTGCCTGTAACCCCAGCTACTCCGAAGGCTGAGGCAGGAGAATCTCTTGACCCCGGGAGGCAGAGGTTGCAGTGAGCTGAGATCGCACCACTGCACTCCAGCCTGGGCAACAGAATGAGACACTGTCTCAAAACAAACAAACAACAAAAAAACCCCACACACATACACACACACACACACCAACAAAAACAAAAACAACAGCAACCACAAAAAAACCAGAGAGGAACAGGAGCTCGCCAGGGTGGTATAGAGCACCCTTCGCTGAGCCTAGTCCCTTATTTCCAGTCCGGTGACTGCCCCCTTCCCCTCAGTCTATTCCTTAAAGGTTCAAACATCAACATCATGAGGAACTTGTGAGAGCCAGAGGGGAGGAATCTCACAGTGGACTCAGGCAGGGCAGGGCAGTTTGCTTTCCAGGTGGTGTGCTGAGGCAGGAAGCACACTGGACTTGGGATGGGGATGGGTTGAATCCTACCCACACCACCGACTCCCTATATGACCCTGGGCAGGGCTCTTTCTCTCTTAGAGTCTCAGTTTCATCACCTGTAAAATGGGGAGAGGAGTCAGAAAACTACCTCACAGGATGGCTGCGCGGATGCAGAAAGAAATGTGAGTGGGCCTGGCATGGTGTCTCATGCCTGTAATCCCACCTCTTTGGGAGGCCGAGGTAGAAGGATTGTTTGAGCCCAGGAGCTCGATACCAGCCTGGGCAACACAGCAAGACCCCATTTCTACAAAAAATTAAAAAATTAGCCAGATATGATGGTGTGCATCTGTAGAGCCAGCTACTCGGGAGGCTGACGCAGGCCTGCTTGAGCCTAGGAGATCAAGGCTGCAGTGAGCTATGATTGCAACACTGCGCTGCTGCCTGGGTGACAAAGCGAGACCTTGTTTCAAGAGCAATTCCAAAAACCAAAAAAGGAATGTGAGTGGAATAAAGCAGTTTTTAAACGGCAGGGTGGGCTGGGCACAGTGGCTCACGCCTGTAATCCCAGCACTTTGGGAGGCCGAGGCAGGCCGATAGCTTGAGCCTGGGAGTTCAAGACTAGTCTGGGCAATACGGCAAAAATCCCGTCTCTACAAAAAATACGAAAAGTAGCTGGGCATGGTGGCACACATCTATGGTCCGAGCTACTTGGGAGGCTGAGGTAGGAGGATTGCTTGTGTCTGGGAGGTGGAGGTTGCAATGAGCCACTGCACTCCAGCCTGGCTGACAGAGCGAGACCCTGTCTCAAAAAAAAAAAAAAAAAAATCAAATAAAAAACCAGAAACCTGCAGGGTGGGGAGTGTGTGCACGTGGCTTACTTCAGTCTCCACTCAGAACGGGGGCTCTTTCCACCCTGGACTCTGGCACAATCATTCCTCATTTATTCCCTGTCTATATCTTCCCATCTGCCATTTCTCATCCTTGGGACGCCCTCCTCCACTCCATCAACCCACACCCTGCTTGTGTTTGGCCAGTGGGCTGGGTAACAGCTCCAGCTTGGCCCAGACTTTCCATGTGATCTTAGATCCAACATAGGCCCTGTGGGCGCCTCCGTCCCTCTGTCTATAATATGGGAACAGGGCAGGGAGACTGTGCCCCTCCCTTCTCGCATCCTAGGGTTTGGAGGCTCACCTTGGATGTCAAGCAAAGAGAAATGAGGGTTGCTGGGAGCTTCAGGCACCAGGCGGAAATAGAAGCGGTGCCCGCCTTGGGGCTCGTCTCTGTCCACTACGCTGATGGTCTGGATGAGCTGAAGGGTGAGGAGGGGAGAGAGGGCTAGTGGTGAGGCTGCGACCACTCTGGGTCGAGGTAGAGGGTGCTGCCGGCCAGTCCTGGAAGCAATGCCCGGTCCCCACCCCCTCAGGGGTACCTGGCCTGGCTTGGCATCCTCGCATACAGCTGCCTCGTAGGGTGTGGCCAGTTCTGGGGGATTGTCGTTCACATCCAGGATTCGGATCCTTAGGGATGCCCGGGATAGCTGGGCATGATTGTCTGTAATGAGAGCACAGGAGCAAGGGGAGAGGCATCAAGTGTGAGATCTAGATAGCCTCCCCTCTACTATGAGGACAATAGTAGGCAGTGGGGTCATGCTGAGAAATTTGTGGGTTAACCAAGTTGGTACAAGGACCAGAACTGGGAACATTTGGGCATAAGTTAAGTAATCATTGCTGTAACCACCACCACCATTACCATCAGCCTTGGCACCACTGGCACTATCACTACAACCCTTGCCACCAAAATCACCAGTAGCACCCAGTGCCATCACCAACACCATCACCACTGTTAGCATCAACACCACCATCACCATCTCTACTGTGGCCACCTTTGCCATTACTACCACTATTACTGTTACCATTGTCATCATTAAGCTATTACCAATACCACTATTTGCATTATCATCAGTATGTCTATCAACATAACTATCAGTACCACCATCACCATCCTTACACTGTTACCATCACCACTGCCATCACCACCACCACCATCAGGTCATCACCATCACTACCATCACCATTAGAATTGGCACCACCACCACCAGAACCACATCCTCTAGTACTACACTCATCATCTCTACCATAAATAATACCAAAGCCATCACCATCACTACCCTCACCACCACCACCAACCCCATCTCCATCACCAATATCACCATCACCAATACTACCACCATCTCTTCCATAGTCACCACAACCACAATCACCAGCCCACCTATTACTACTATTACCCCCATCATAATCACCAATATTACCATCACATCCCTGGCCCCCAACAACACTGTCATCACCACTGCCATCCCCACCCCCTCACCACAGAGCACACAGCATGCACGAGGAGCATCTACATTCATTATTTTAAGTATCCTTGCAGAAATCCTGTGGTTTGGTACAATTTCTATCCCCATATTGCAAAGGAGAAACTAAAACATGGGATGCTTTCTACACATGGGTCAGGGGCAACTAAACTCCAAGACTTCTGCTTTATCAAGACCTGAGCCTAAACGGGCCAGACAAGTCCAAGGAGGTAGATCTTGGCCAGCAAAACCATGATGTCCCCACCCCTCCAAGTTGGGATGTCTTCAAGGTCATGGTCCCTGTCTTATTTATCTCTGGGCTACCAGCATTGTGGGATATGGTACAGGTAAATTCTAATATATTAATATTTGCTGAATGAATGAATGAAGCCTGGAAAGATTGAGACTGCAGGAGGCTTGAATTCCAGGTGTGGCTGTGTCCCTGACCCAGTGTTTGGTCTTGGGTAAGACCCTGCCTTCTCTGCATCAGTTTGCACACCTGGAAAAGGAACAGAACATAGCGATTATGAGCAATGCTGGGTAGTTCTGATTCCAGCTCTGCCGTTTTATGTCTGTGTAATCCGAGCCATGTCACTTGACCTCCCTGTGCCTCAATTTTCTCACCTGCAAAATCGGTCTAATTTGACCCAATTATGCCTAGTGTTCCATTATTGGAACGCTAAGCATGTGAGAGTTATTTATATCCTACTGCTCAAGGTCTTCCTTCCCCAAGGTCTGATTGCAAAAATTCAAAAAATTGCAACCTCAGGCATACATGGGTTAATAGGTCGGTGAAGAGACAGATTGAGTTAATATCTGCAGGGCATTTAAAACTGTGTGTACAACACGTAGCAAGTGCTATATAAGCATTTGTAAATAAGCAGACATCCTCGAAGGGTCCTATTAGCAATGACATTAAATAATTCTAGGATGTGGAATACTTCATCCCAGCCTGTCCTGTCTGAGCAGTGCCCTGAATGTTGGTGCTTTCTAACACCTCACCAGCCCAGACTTCTGAGTGCTCTCTGGTGCCCCATCCTCTGCTATCCTGGCTACATGTTCATTACTGACATGCTCATTACTGACATGTTCCACCTGCCAGTGACCTCATGAACATCTCCTGGAGGAGGAAACCACACCTCACTTCCAAGCAGTGACTTGGAAGATGGGGCTGTCTGGCTGGGCTGGCAGGGAGCTCTCTTAGGGGCAGCCTGAAAGCTTCCAGGCATTCAGGCTCCCCATGAGTTTCTCGGGGAGTGGGACTGGTCGGCTGCCTCCTGCTGTGAACTCAGGATTCACTGTATGCTGACGGCAGCTGCTCACGTGCTGATAAAGAGAGAAACAGAGATAGGAAGGCAGGTGCAGCCACCTCCCGGAGGGGGGCGGGGGGTGGTCAGGAAAAGGAGGGGGCTGAGTTCTTAATTAACTCAGACCCCGGCTTCTCTCTGGAGTTCCCCTTAGCCAGGGGCACATTATCTTCTAAGCTCACCAGATCTGCCATTCCAGTGATTAGAGGGGGTTTTCCGGGGCGAGAGATGGGAGTCGTGACTGGGAATGCCGGGTGAACCGTTATTTTTAAGAGTGCGTTGCCGGAGAATTTCAACAGACAGACGGTCGGTGCTTTTGGGAAGAGGGGGGTGAGGCCCACAGCCAGGAACAGGCGCCTCTCTCCCAGCAGAGGCAGAGGGAGAGTAGAGGGGGCGGCCAGGGCCTGAGTGCCCTTACAGGGCACTTTCCCCTGCAGTGGAGGGTGGTGGGGGTGTATGGGTTGGAGGGAGAGACAGGGTCCTATGGGCCATGTCGAAGGTAGAGCAGGATGGACTGCTGAGTGAGTGATCTGCTCCTGGATCCTCACTGCGGATGAGACCCCCATTATAGCACCTTTGCTTTGGGCTATGCTTGGCCTCTCTTACCTCTTCTTTTAAAATGTCACAGGTCACCTTGTGAGAAAGCCCTAACGTCCTTGGCATGAGTGAGTCTCAGACCTAAGAGGTGGGGCAGCTGAGTGACCTCTAAATTGCCAAAACTGCCATCTGCAGATCTTATTCTAGGAATTCCTGAATTTAGGGCTGGCCTGGAATCCCAGAGCTCATGGGCTAGCCCCATGTCAGTACCCATTGCCACTGCCATTGCCCTTGTGGCAGTGGGTCTCCAGCACGGCTGTACATCACAATCACCTGGAGAGCCTTTAAAAACACCGATGCCCAACGCTTGGTCATTGATTTTTTTTTTTAAACAGCTCCAGAGGATCAGCCTGTAGCAAAGTTTGCAAACCACTATCCTAGGGTGACTGGGAGGTAGGAAGCCTGATTGGCTTCCTCCAAACCCCTCCTATCACAATTAGTATCATTTATAAGAATGGAAAATAATCCTATTTTTGCCACCTTAAAAATTTCTGGGATAAAACAAGGAATCCATCTGTTGATTAATCTTGATCTCTGTGCAGGATTTTCCAATTCATAACACTCTCTCTTATTATGACCTCGTGTCATCCTTGAAATAACCCTTGAAGAAGGCCTTGTTAAACCCACTTTCTGGATGAGGAAACTGAGGCTGACAGAGGGTCAGGAGTTTCCCCACAGCCCTAGGGGAGTCAGCAGCAGAGCTGGGGTTGGGTCCGAACCCTCCCGACTCCAAGTTCAGCGCTTGGTCCTGATACAATGTCAGGGGCCCTCCTGCTGCCTGGGCATTTGTCCATCCAGTGGCAGCTACGGCTTAGACCCAGGCCCAAGTGGATCTCACCCAATGGCCGGCGGCAGGTGCCCCCTCCAACGGCTGGGTCCCCCACAGCCCTCCCCTCTTGGCTTTTCAGTTCAGCTGACTGACATGCAAATTAGTTTAATTATTTCTTCTTCTAAAATAAATTATATTTTGCAGTAGCTGCAATATGTTGTGTCAGGCAAAATTACATTCAATATTTTTAAACTAATTGATGCAGCCTTGAAGAAGGCTGATTGACAGCCCAGGGCTGAGCAGGCCTGCAGCCTTAACTGATTCCTAAATTAAAATTAAACGTGCTTTGGCCCGGTGCTTCCTCCTTGAGCTGCCTCACCATTAATCCGGGGAGGTGGCAGGTGAAGCCCCAGGGGTCTGAGGGACCTGAGGAGGCTGGGCAGCTCAGGGTGCCTAGGGAAGAGACCAAACTCGGGGCAGGAGAACTGCTGTGCAGTGGGGCAGGTCTCTCATCTTCGCTGGGCCTCAGAGTTTCTTCTGTATAATGGACAGGGGATTGGACTGGACAATCTGGATCTGAAACCTGTGGTTTTTGCTGACAGTTGTGGATCAAGCATCTCCTTTGTACCAAGGACACAGCAGTGAACAAGACAGCATGGTCTCGGTCTAGTGGCAGGTACAGACATTACTCCAGACTATGATAAGAGCTGAGGGAAAAAAGTTAAGGAGCTGTGAGAGCTTGGAGCAGGGGGTCTTGCCTGGTGGGATGCAGGATGTTTTTCCTGGAAAAACATGATATTTCTGCTGAGTCCTGCCGAGTCCTGACTGGGAAGTAATTGTACGAGGGGGATGGGAAAGGAAAGATTGTCTCAGGCAGTGGGATCAGCATGTGCAAAGGCCCTGGGGTGGGAGGGGAGGATGTGGATAATGAGACTCTGGATCTCTTCCAAGGAGGATCCCAGCCCCTACTAGAGGTTACTCATTTGACATCTGGACCAACCTGAGTGGGCGTGGGGATGGGGCTGGGGGACAATGGGAAGGCAAGAGGAGATGGGGCCTGGCCTGGTGCCCCTGTTAGGACACTCCTATGAATGTGCTCCTCCCTGGAAGAATGGCAACAAACACATATTAAGCACGTGCCAAGGACCAGGGTCTGGGCTGCCCCATTGCATCCTGTCAACCATGGTGGGAGGCAGGGACTGTTATTGTTGCTATTTTACTGATGAGGAAACGGGCTCAGAGGGGTGAGACAACTGGCCCAAAGTCTCATAGGAGCTGGGTCTTGAACCTGGGTCTGGTTTTAAAGGGGAGGTTTTAACCACCACATGATGTCGTCTTTCTTGTCTTTAGCTGTCAGAATCCATCTTGCCTTCAAGGCCCTGAACAAATTTCCCTGCTTCCTCCAGGAAGCTTTCCTTGATTGCTCTCAGTTCTGGGCAATCCAAGGATAAGCCCAAGTCCCCCATGCCCACAAGGCCCCCCATGATCATCCTGCTGTGGCCTCTCTGGCTTCGTCGCTACCCCTCCCTCCCTCTTTCACTCTGCTCCGAGTTTGCTCCTTTGCCTCCTTCAGGTCTTGGCCCAGATTTCTTCTAGGAGAGGCCTCCCCTAAAGACCTTATTTCCATGTGCCCTTTGCCATCCTACCAAATACCACTTCCCTGCCTTATTCCTCTTTGTAGCATTTACCCAGCACCCTCTGTTTTTATTTAACTTTCTCATCCTCTATCTCCTCCCCTAGTATGTAAGCAGAATTTTTGTATATTTTTTTTACTGCTGTATCCCCAGAAACTGTGTGCACGCTACATAGTAGATGCTTAATAAAGATGTGTCAAATGAATGGATTCCACTGTCTGTGGCATCTCTGACCATGGCCATGCTCTAGGAGGGATGCTGGGGAGGTGCAGGGGGAGAAACTGAGACCTTCTTGGATGAACTGACTCTGTTGTATCAGGGGTTGGGTCCCCTCCATTTCAGAAGCAGTCTAGTGCTGGGACCCTCTTCCTGCCTCTCTCTTTCTCTGTCTCTTGACCAAGGTTTTCTCATCAGTAAAACAAATGGAGTTGGATTCTGTGGCTCTCCTTGGCTGTCACAGAGAAAGAAGCCTGGAGAGAAAGAGAGAAGTGAAGCTGCAAGAGTGGGAGTGGGAAGGAGAGTGGGGGTTGGGGTGGGAGGGGGAAAGAGAGAGGAGAGAGGTCAGCTCAGAGAAAGTGCCTTCCCTCTCACTTGCAGTGGTGGGGACGGAGCAGAGCTTGGGCCCTCTTCTCCACTATTCCCCCAGCCCTTCCCTCCTCCCCGAGGGAGTTAAATTGCATCCAAACACCAGGCTGTGATTAGAGCTGGCCAGCTGGGCAGGAAGATTTATCATCCCAATTACAAGCCCGCCAAGACAAGCAGGCAGGACAGTGAGGCGCACAGGGCGAGCATATGGGGGTGCTCCAGGGAAGGGGGTGTCAGGGTAGACAGGAGTGAACTCCTTGCACTCCCTGCCCTGTCCCCATGCCCCCGCAATGGGAGCAGGAGGCTCAGGTGCCCTTCTCTGTCCCTTGAAGGGACTTCAGTGATCTCTTTGGTTTCCACATGGAGACTGGAAGCTTTGACCTTATTGGGGGGAAGTTTATTCCTCCAAGGAAGGGGTGGGGGAGGACTTCTGAGTGAAGCAGGGACCCTGAAATCATAACATCCCTGAAATTCAAAGGGGAGATGGGGGAACTTTCCTTCCCCAGGGGCTGAGCTGGTCCCTAATGTTCGGGGCTGTCCTACTCCATGGATATCACAAAATCTTTGTTCCCCTTGGGGTCCATTAGGTACTCAAGGTGGCACAGGATCCCAGGAGTCATCCAGTCCAAGAGGACCCTGGGCCTGATTTGCACACCTCTGGTGACAGGGAGCTCACTGTCTCTTGAAGCAGCCCCTTCCATGCAGAGCTGTGACATGTCTCTTTCCCGGGCAGCCTCCCTGGAGCTCCCAACCACCTGCCCTGGCCCTGCCCTGGACCCTCCAGCCCAAAGCTGAGCCTGACAGCCTCCCATATGTTTCCCCAACTCCATGTTTGCCCCCTCCAAGCCATCCTCCCCATGAACCCGAGGGAACGTTGGGGACCAAACATCTGATCACACCACTCTTCTGCTCAAAGACCTGCACTGGCTCCCTGTCACCTCCAGGAGATGTCTGGTTCCTCATGGGACACCAAGGCCCTTTCTGTACAGGCCCAGTGAGCTTCTTCACTCACCCCTTGCCTCACCTGCTCTGGACACCCTCCAGCCCCAGAGCCTGGCCACACCCAGCCTCTCTGTTCTCAGAATGGCCTCGGACATCCAAGCTCCCAGGCCTTTGCACACAGGGGGCTTTCTGCCGGGAGCACCTGAATCCCCTTTCTGCCCATGGAAAAACTTCCTTGGCCTTTGAAACCCAATTCAGATATCCTCTTGGGCAGGTGCTGGTGCTCATGCCTGTAATCCCAGTGTTTTGGGAGGCCAAGGTGGGAGGATTGCTTGAGCCCGGGAGATGGACACCAGCCTGGGTAACACAGTGAGAGCCCCTCTCTACCAAAAACAAATAAACAAAACCACACACACACAAACAAAAAAATAGATGTCCCCTCCTCTGGGAAGGGTTTTCTGGCCCTCGTTGGGTGAGCCAGTCTCTCCCTGCTCCTCAGGAATCGCTGCAACCCCATGACTTTCACTCTGTGTTGTCACTGACTGTCAATGTGTCTCTCCCCGCCCACCTGTGAACTCTCAGGTCAGTGGCCAAGCCTGGTTCATCACTGGGTCCCAGAGCCCAGCCCCGGCTGGGGTGGGTGACAAGAGGCCCCAGAAAACACTGGCTGCGGGGACATGGCTTGTTGGTTTGTGTGTGGGTCCCTGCAGGAGAAACTGAGTACTCTCTGCTGCTCAGACCCCACTGTGACCTTCACTCCCCATCCCTGTCCCTTCCTCCAGCCTCTTTAGGCCTCCTCTATGGTCCTTCTGAGAGGCACAGACTGGGAGTCAGAAAGCCTCATGGGGGGACTCCCTTCCTTGGCCTCCGTCTCCCCAGGTTGGATATGGGGCTGGAGGATGGGTATGGGGCTGGAGTCCATCATCTCTGACGTTCCTTCTCCTCTCAGATTCTCTCCCTGACTATTAAGAGCACCTACTGTGTGTCAGGCACACAGTAGGCACCTGCGCTAGGCACTTGAGACATTATTTCTAATCCTTGGGGAACTTATGTTTTATAGAAAGCACTCAGCACAATGCCTGGCATATTGTAAGCTTTAAGTAAATAGAAGCTGCTATTATTATTATTATTAATTATTTTTTGAGATGGAGTCTCGGTCTGTCTCCCAGGCTGAAGTGCAGTGGTGCAATCTTGGCCCACTGCAACCTCCACCTCTGGGGTTCAAGCAATTCTCCTGCCTCAGCCTCCCAAGTAGTTGGAATTACAGGTGTCCACACCCAGCTAATTTTTGTACTTTTAGTAGAGATGGGGTTTCACCATGTTGGCTAGGCTGCCCTCGAACTCCTGACCTCAGGTGATCTGCCCACCTCGGCCTCCCAAAGTGCTAGGATTACAGGAGTGAGCTACCATGCCCAGCCAGGAGCTGCTATTATTAATAGTTACCATTGTCACAGCTGTCCGGTAAACTAAGTATGATTGTCACCATTTTATAGATGAGAAAACCAAGGTAACAAGATGGGGAGTGACCTGTCCAGGCCCACCCAACTGGGAGCCATGCGACTAGAAGCATTTCTTCTCCATCATGCATTCCTGTTTTTCCAACTGGGCACGCAAGCCCATTCATTCATCCATTCAGTAAACACACATGCCTGCTGTGTGCCTGGCCTGTGTGAGTGCTGCAGGTATAGACTGGGCCCTGCCCTCATGGAAGGTACACTTTCCCAGGGAAGAGTGATCTTCACTGAATACTCACACAGATGCATCTAAAAATCATAACACGTGCTCTGTGGCATGAAGGGAAAAGCAGGGTGCTGTGAGACGTGACTTGGCCTAGGGTGACCCAGATGGGGAAGCTTCTGGCGAGTCTGGTTAACCCTTTGCTGTCCTGGACATCTAGCTATTACCCCTCCAGATCAGCTTAGGGCTGGATGACTCTTGAGAGTGTGGCTGGGTGCCCCCCTTGGCACTCCCCCCTCCCAGTGTTGGCTTTCCAAATCTCCCCTAGACCACCCCCACCCAGTCTCTTTGAAGACTGTCCCCTTACAACTGCCCTTTCCACCGAAGGATTCAGACACAAATTGTACTTTAAATTCAATATCGGTCATTAATATTTCATGATTACAAAACGTTAAAGATAATGTCAGTGGAAGGAGCGTCTGCATGGGCAGAATGGATGACTCAGAAGTTCGGGGAGAGGGGAGCCGGCATACTAAGTGGCTCGGGAGTCTTTGAGGTAATCCAGTATGACAGGCGGCGGCTCCCGGCTGAGTGCAACATTCTCTGAGGTGCTCACCAAGCGCCGCCGCTGTGTATAAATATTTCCCCTCTGATTCTTGTCACCTCATGTTTGTTATGACTGGGAGCAAGTGGGGCCGCCGTGACCCTCTGAGTTTCCCTTCTGTTTTTGAGGAAGCCAAATGGACGCTTTGGCAGGAGGGCATGGGGCTGGGCGGGCAGACCCGATGGCCATGCACCTGGGGCTCCGGCTGGCTCCTGGGAAGCCAGAGGTCTTGGGGTCAAGCCTGCCCCTGCCTGGACTTGCTCTGTGATCTTGGGGCCATCCCTGTTCTTCCCTGAGCTTCTGTTTCCTCATCTGTAAAATGGGGATAATAAGTTTGTTCTCATCTCATGGAGATGGTGAAAAGGAAGAGTGGGTCAGTTATTTGTGACAGCTTTTTTTTTTTTTTTTTTTGAGACAGAGTCTTGCCTGTTGCCAGGCTGGAGCACAGGGGCATGATCTTGGCTCATTGTAACCTCTGCCTTTGGGTTCAAGCGATTCTCGTGCCTCAGCCTCCCCAGTAGCTGGGATTATAGGCGCGCGCCACCATGCCCAGTTAATTTTTGTATTTTTAGTAGACATGGGGTTTCGCCATGTTGGCCAGGCTGGTCTCGAACTCTTGAACTCAAGTGATCTGATCCCTTTGGCCTCCCAAAGTACTGGGATTACAGGCGTGAGCCACTGTGCCTGGCTTGTGAGAGCTCTTGATTTTGTGCCAGCACCAGGGAAACAGGACTGGAGGGGCAGCTGAGGAGAGCCGGGCTCTGGAGTCAGGCAGGCTGGGGTTGGGAACCTGGACAAATGACTTCGCCTTGCTGAGTCAGTTTCCTCATCCCCACAGTGAAGATGGCAGTAGAATGGACACCCCTTAGGGGTGAAGATTTCATGAGCTCATCACAAAAAAGGGCCCGGAATAGAGTCAAGACTGACAGATACCATCAACCGAGCATTTACTAAGCACCAACCACTAGGATAAGTTCTTCCCATGAGCTATGCTCTTTGATCCTCCCACCAGCTCTCTGAAGCAAAACCATTCCTTTTCCCATTAATTAATATCCTGGGTGAGGAGTGGGCAGGGGCTGGGGATCACAGCTCAGAGAAGGGGGGTCTCAAGCCCAGTGGCTAGTCTTCTTCTTTCAGAGATACATCTCCTTCCCCACGGTCAGTTACTGGGGTTGATGGATGGGATGGGGGTGGGGCTCAGACAGCAGAGAGTGCCCGGAAAAGGGAGGCCATGCAGCAATGCCGTGGGGACCAAGCACGCCTGGTCCAAATCCCAGCTTTGCCAGTGCACATCTTTGGCAAGCAAGTTTCCGAACTCTCCAAGCCTCAATTTTCCCATCAGGAAAATGAGTGCTAATCATGCTACTGATCATAATTCAATAAAGTATGTGCTAGAAAGCATCTAGGCCAGGATATATATATATGAAGCAAAAATTGTAAAATGTTTGTGGAGGAGTACCCCTCCCCCGATTCTCTCTCCTGTGAAATGGCAGCCTTACAGGCTTCGTATGCTATTCTAGCTGCTTTCTGAAAGAGACCCACTGGGTAGAAGCACAATGCTTAACCCAAGAGCAGATTGTTGCTGGTGGTGGGACATTGGGCCAGTGATAGGCTGGTGGCAGGGGGGTGGGGGGGCGTGTATCTGTGAGTAGGGAGACAAGGCATCCCTGCCCAGCAGCCAGGCCAGTCCTCCCTCACTCCGTCTGCAGCCCACAGCCTCAGTTGCTACCCAGGAAACAGGTTTGCGGAGGCAAGGAGGGGGAGCCCTCTTCCCCCAAGTCCAGCCGCCACTTCCTCTCTAGCCACCTTTGTTATCTCCCTTTCATGCGGTGGAGGAGTGGATTCAAAGGCTCCAGAGCAGCAGGCACTGAGGTCTGAGCCAGCTTTGTATTTCCTTTTAAACTGCAGTTGAAAGAGACGAAGGGAACTTCAGCCTAGGGACTTCCTCGACCCCAGAATGGGCCAGTGGGGCCTGGGAAATGGGGGGATGGCAGCTAGGGGAGGAGGAAGAGGGCTGGCAGGAGGAGCTTGGAGCAGGAGGGGCCTGGGGCAGAGGGGCCTGGGGTCCTGATGGGCAGAGGCGAGTTTGAATGTTGCCTACCCGCCTGCAGCTCAGAGACTCAACCATATTCCTGTTGTCATGATTGCTTATTGGTGGCTCTGTTGATGCCTGAGACCTTGAGGGCTGACGGGGTAGAGAAGCTGGGAGAGCAGGTGGAGGCCATGGCAGTGGCAGTGTTGCTCTGGGCATGGAGGAAGCCTGCGGGCACTCCCCCTGGCCTCTCTCCCAGTGCTCTCAGCTCCTCACCCCCACAGCCTTACTTACCTGGATGCCATGTCTCAGGGCTCTCTCTCTTTCTCTCCCAGCTCACATTTCTCCCTAGCTGCACCGAAAAGACACACACACACACACACACACACACACACACATATTCTTCCAGAAACTCAGGCCAAACACCCTGGAGTCATCCTTGACCCTTCTCCATCTCTCCCCAGGACATCAGCCAATGAGCAGGTTCCACTGGCTCTATCTTCAGCCTGTATCCCAAAGCCAGCCACTTCTCCCCTCCTCCTCCCCTCCTCTGTAGCTTCTGCCCTGGGCCAGGCCATGGTCCTATCTCCCAAGCACTATTATTTTCAGCTTCTAGCTAAGGCCCCGTTTCCCTCTCATGCTCCAGGCTCTTCTCAATGCAGCTGCCAGAGGTACCCTGACTGAGAACATCCCTTCTCTCCCCAAATGCCTCCAATGACTCTAACTTCATTTGGAGTAAAGTCCAAAGACTCTCCAGTGGCTCTGGCTGACCATGCTGCCCCTCATCAACCACACTGGCCTCTTTGCTGTTCCTCCAACATGCTTGGCAAATTGGCAAATTACACCGCAGGGCCTCTTTGCACTGGCTGTTCCCCCTGCTTGGAATGCTCTTCCTCCAGATGTCAGCATGACTCCCTCCCCTTTTGAGGTCTTTGTTGAAATGTCTTTTCCTCATCTCTTAGATGTTCCCCTAAGAGAAGCAATGCCCCTCCTCCTCCCAGTTCCCCTTCCCAGCCTCCTTCTCTCCTTGTTTTTTCTTAGCACTTAGCATCACCTGACATATTATGTCCCTACTTTCTCTCTGTTGATAGTCTTGTTCTCTCTATGAGGACAGGAGCTTTTCTGTCATGTTCAAGGTTGGATCCCCAGCCCCTAAAACAGGGCTTGCACGTAGCAGATTCTCAATTAATGATGAGAGAAGAAAGCCTAGCTTGAGACCAGCCCTACCCCCTTGACTTGGAACCAGCCCTACCCCCTTGACTTGGAACCCCGCTGGATCTTTGCTCGCACCAATCAGTTTTTGCCCTCACCTTCACCCCTGTGAGATCTTTGTCTAGTTTCTTTCTCTTTGCACCATCCCCAACCTTTGGCCCCTCCCCCGTGGGCTTTGACTGACAGTGCTGCCTCCGCTCTGCCCCCAGCCCTTGGCCCCTCCCCTCAGCTTTTGCTCCTGGGACCCATATTTGCCCTTGGAGGGGGCGTGGCGCCCAGCTCACCTGCCTCCATGGCCAGCACCGTGATGTTGTGCCAGCCGGCCGTCTCGCGGTCCAGCCCCTTGCCAGTCACGATGGCGCCTGTGTCCGCATCGATATCGAAGATCTGGTCCAAATCTGATTCGCGGTCAATGGCGTACCTGCGGGGGGCAGGGCAGGGCTGATTGAAGGTGCCCCAGTGCCAAATGGAGCCCGTGTCCTTTTCCCCCAACCCCACTCCAAGAGAGGGACCGCCTGCCTTGGACACACACAAGGGGCAGAGAAACCCCTTGCGACCGAGGAATGGAGCTAATAATTTGTACCCGCAGTTGTCGTGAGGGTTGGAAGCTAGCAAAGTGCTTGGCACAGTTAGACTCACTGATACTCTCTTCTTTCTTTCTCTTTCCTTCCTTCCTTCTTTCCTTCCTTCTTTCCTTCCTTCTTTTTCTTTTCTTTCCCTTTCTCTCTCTCTTTCTTTCTTTCTTTCTTCTCTCTCTTTTCTTTTTTGTTTATTTATTTTATTTTATTTACTTATTTTTTGGAGATGGAGTCTTGCACTTTCACCCAGGCTGGAGTGCAATGGCGCCATCTCAGCTCACTGCAAGCTCCGCCTCCCGGGTTCACGCCATTCTCCTGCCTCAGCCTCCCGAGTAGCTGGGACTACAGGCGCCCGCCACCACACCCGGCTAATTTTTTGTATTTTTTAGTACAGACAGGGTTTCACCGTGTTAGCCAGGATGATCTTGATCTCCTGACCTCGTGATCCGCCGCCTTGGCCTCCCAAAGTGCCTGGGATCACAGGCGTGAGCGACCACGCCCGGCCCTCTTTCTTTAGCCAGGGTCTCACTCTGTTACTCCGGGTGGAGTGCAATGGCGCCATCACGGCTCACTGCAGCCTCCATCTCCTGGGCTCAAGCGATCCTCCTCACTCACTGAGCCTCCTGAGTAGTTGGGACTGCAGGTGTGTGCCACCACGCCGGGCTAATTTTTATTTTTATTTTTTCAGAGACAGGGTTTCGATATGTTGCCCACGCTAGTCTCGAACTACTGAGCTCAAGCAATCTGCTCGCCTTGGCCTCCCAAAGTGTTGGGGTTACAGGCGTGAGCCACTGCACCCTGCCGATTCTTATCTTTCCCTAAGAGGTGCCCCTGGAATTGAGCTTGAAGGCAGAGACCGGGAGTGGGGGTGGCGTTCTGGGCAGGGGAAACAGAAGGTGCAAAGGCGCGGCGGCTGAGAATTATCCCAGAAATGGCAAACAGTGCAAAATGGTTCGAACGGGAAGTGGGGAGAATTCGGCACCAGAACACACCGGCACAGCACAGTTGGCGTGTGTACTGGGGAGCCAACGGGGAATTTTGAGCAGGGGAGAGGGGGGCAGTTGTGGCATTAGGAGGCTTCTCTGGGGGCCGCGGCGTGGACACGTCCAGGGACACGCGCTGGGCGAGTGCCGTAGGAGGGGGCTTGGGGACACGGCCGCCGGCTCCTCCGGCCTGCGCAGCACGCGCGAGCTAATCTGCAGCTTTTCAGTTGCCGCGTGAAAAAGCCCTTTGTTCCGCCTTCTTCCCGGGCCTTTGTGTGGCGGCTCCAGGCCTTAAAGGCCGGTGTCCAACACGTCTCGGGCGGCGGCGGCCCAGAGAGGCCTCACCAGCTCCGGCCGCCGCTTCCCCAAGCTGATAACGCTGGTGGGGGCGCCGCGAGGCGCGCGCGGACAAAGGCCTCGAATGCCAAGCAAGCGCTCATTGTGCGCCAGGACAAAGCAGCCTGGTAAGGAGGGGCCCCTGCGCAGCCACCCGGCCCCTCCCACAGGCAGGAGGAAAGGGGCCTTTTTGTAGTCTCCCACAGTGGGGAGGGGAGGACCCCAGAAGCATTGCCTGCTGGGGGCCCAGAGCCCTGAGATGACCCGTCAGTGAGGCCTTGGCTGCATTGCCAAACCTCTCTGGGCCTCAACTCCCCCATCTCTGAAATGGGGATATTGACACCCAGTGGGACTTCGTGGGTCTGAAAGCAGTCAGAGCTGGGTTTGAGTCCTCTGCCACTGATTCTACCTGTGTGACCTTGGGCAAGTCACTCCTTGGCTTCTGTTTGCTCACCTGAAAAAGGGGATGACTCCTACTCACCCCACATTGTGGTGTTAGAGGAGGGGCGGGGCATACAGGACAGTCCTTATGCTTTTCATGTTTACTGTCCTTGAGGTGAATGCCTATGGCAAACTATAAAGGGCTGTGCCTATGGGTGTAGTGGGCATTATAAGCCGATCCCCCGAACCTCCAGTTTAATGCTCCATCCTGTTCCTAAGCTGCTAAACCCATATTCTTCTTGCTCCTGGCCACCTTGAGTCCCACTGGCCTGGGTGAAAGTACGTGGGGAGGTTCAGACCCACGATCATAATTCCTCCCTAGCATGCACTTAACAGTTTGGAGGCTGCTTCTCCCCCAACCATCCCTCCATTCATTCCTTTATGCCCTAAACACTAACTGAGTGCCTTCTCTGTGCTGGCAAGCTTAAGAGCTGCCAAGTATGGTTGCGCAGGTTGCGTCGTGCACAAAGATACCAGGCCGAAGTGGGGAAGCGGTGGTGAATTCCAGCGAGCCTTCTGCTTGCCCAGCCACGTGTCCTAGACCAGGAAGTATCAAAGGGAGGGCCTGTTTCTTATTTATACAAAGGTGACATGAGCTAGTGATGCTGATGCCCTGCTCAAGGGTGCACAGCGACTCTGTCACAGAACTGAAATTTGAAACCAAATTGGGGATTCTCTCCCAGAGTTTTTTTTTTTTTTTTTTTAGACGGAGTCTCGCTCTGTCGCCCAGGCTGGAGTGCAGTGGTGGGATCTCGGCTCACTGCAAGCTCCGCCTCCTGGGTTCATGCCATTCTTCTGCCTCAGACTCCTGAGTAGCTGAGACTACAGGTGCCCACCACCACACCCGGCTAATTTTTTGTATTTTTAGTAGAGACGGGGTTTCACCGTGTTAGCCAGGATGGTCTCAATCTCCTGACCTTGTGATCCGCCCGCCTCAGCCTCCCAAAGTGCTGGGATTACAGGTGTGAGCCACTGTGCCCGGCCGCCAGAGTTCTTTTTAGCCTGACCGACAGCCCATCCAAAGTTGAACCAGCCAAAGCCTCGATGCATGAAGCTTCAGGTCCCCTTTGCCCCAGCCTGGCCCCATCAGATATCTGAGTCCAAAGGAGGTTGAAGGAGGCTCTTGAGCATCAGCTCAGCTGGAAAGAACTTTGGAGACCTCCTGCCATTCTACAGGTGGGAAGATAGAGGCCAGGAGAGGACCAGAGACATGACATAGCCTGGGCTTCTGATCCCTCGTCAGGGCTGGGCGAGAGGCCGGGCTGATGGGAGGATGCCAACTGCCTTCTTGTTGTTTCTCCTCCCTTCTTGGCTCAGAGCTGTCTCCTCTCTCCTCCCTCCGTGCTGCTGCTGCTCCTCCTCCTCCTCTTCCTCCTTCTCCTTTTCCCTGTTTTTCTCTTTTGTTCTTTCCTCGAGGGGAAGGGAGGGGCTGGGATCTAAGTGGAGGCAGCTGTTCCCAAGGCCATAGGGTGGGGGCAGCGGGGACCCGCTATTAACCAGCTAAAGACTTGGGGCTGGGGGTCAGTTTTGGCTGGCTGAGCCCAGGTGTTTTTGTTCCAGCTCAGGGAGCCAGAGAATGAGTGGGAGGGAGGGAAGCAGGGAGGGGTGGGAGGAAGCAGTGTGTGGCAGGGACTGTGGCCTGGCAAACGTAGGGGTGGAGGGGTGGGGTGGGGGCGAAGCTTGTGCAGCCCACGTGTAGTGCTCACATGGGTTGTGTATTTGGTCTATGTTGTGGGTGGACAGTGTGTGTTTTGTGTGGCGTGAATATGTGAGTGGTATTCCTGTGTGCGTGAGATTGTGCATTACAGTTGAGCAGCGGCTCAAGAGGCAGCAGCTCAGCCCTGGGTCTGGATCCAGGTCTGCGTTGCCCCCAGGCAAGTCACTTCTATCTTTAATTCCCAGCAAAATAGAGATGATAATCCTACTTTGTTAGTTGTCGGGAGAATGAAACGCATGTAAGGTGCCTAGCTGAGTTCCAGGAAAATTACTCCATGAATGGGAACTATTGTCACTCTAATTATTATTCAGAGATGTCTGGCAGGGAGTACACAGGAGTCCCCCCCAACCCAGTGTGTGGCTTGCATGCCTGGGGGTGGGGAGGTACCATGTAGGGACACAGTAGTCTGAGAAGGACAGGAGGAAGCTGTGGGTCTAGAAGTTTCTGCTTAAATTTTGCAGTCCTACTTCTCATTTGGGGACAACAACCTGAAGGGCAGCAAGGGGAACTAGAACAGGTGAGGCTGGGGAAATAGGGAGAGAATATGAGTTTGTGGCAGCTCGTGTGTGTGTGTGCACCCACACATGCAAGGGAAGCCTGGGAATGGTGCTTAGGGGTGCAGATCTGATGCCCATCTGCCTAGGTTTGAAACCTAGATGTGTGACCTTGGGCAAGTCACCTAATCTCTCTGTTCTTCAGTTTCCTCCTCTTAAAAATAGAGATAGTAGGACGGGCACGGTGGCTCACACCTATAATGGCAGCACTTTGGGAGGCTGAGGCGGGAGGATCACGAGGTCAGGAGTTTGAGACCAGCCTGGCCAACGTGGTGAAACCCCGTCTCTACTAAAAATACAAAAAATTAGCTGGGTGTGGTGGCATGCACCTGTAATCCCAGCTACTCATGAGGCTGAGGCAGGAGAATCGCATGAACCTGGGAGGCAGAGATTGCAGTGAGCCAAGATGGTGCCATTGCACTCCGGCCCGGGAGATAGTGCGAGACTCTGTCTCAAAAAAAAAAAAAAAAGGAGATAGTAATACCTACCTCACAGGCTGGTTGTGAGGTTCGGACAAGCAACTACCAATAAATCCTTAAGATGGTTCTTGGTGTACACATTAGCTCTTACTTTTCTTTGTTGAGCAAGACTTTGTGTCATGAGCTCTTCGAATCCTCAGATACTGTCATCACTCTCATTTTACAGAGAAGGAAACTGAGGCTCGGAGAAGCCAGGTATCTTGCCCTGGGTCACACAGGGCTAGTTAGTGGCAGAGCCAAGCTCCCATGTCTGTTCAGAGCCGGAGGTCTGAGAGCATCCTCTTAAGGACCCAGCCAGGTACACCTGCTGGCATTTCTATGTGTTAGCAACAGCACAAAATGCTGCTATTGCCAAGGTTAGGTTGGAGAAAATGGGGAGGGTGCTGCTTCCTGGCTGGGGTGCACATGTGGTTTTCCTCTACATAAATATGTGCATATATAATGCATGCAGGCATAATAAATAGGGAAGCTGCAGGCTTATGCACATACAGGCTTTCTGGTGTGCCTGTGTGTGAGTGCCTGAACATACATGCAGCTGACTGAATGATGCAGCTGCCGCCCAAGCTGCTCGTGTGTGTGTGTGTGTGTGTGTGTGTGTGTGTGTGTGTGTGTGTGTTGGGGTGTAGTTGGGAAGCCTCTTCCAAAACAAAGCAGCCTGCCTCCTGCTGTCCCAACCAAGGGATTCCTTTCTGCTCACTCCACCCTATCTGTGACTCTTTTCCCCCACTCCCTTTAGGCATATACTGAAAAGCCCACACATGATGCCTGGAAAATTGTATGTGGTTAATGCTAGTTGCAGAATGAAAGGGAAAAAAAGGGTGTGCAGAGCACCAAGAAACATGGTAATGACCATTTCCTGAGGGCCTGCTATATGCTAAGCACTTAATCCTTCTTCCAACCCTGAGAGCACCAGGCATAGAACTCGGTATGTGGTAGACATTTAATACCTATGAATGAGGCACATACTGTTATGATGTCTATTTTAGAGATGGGGAAACCAAGGCTCAGAGGGGGTGCATTGACTTGCCTAAGACTCCACAACTGAGCTGGGATTTGAACCCAGGTCTCTTCTGATTCCAAAGCCCTTGCACTTTCTGCTGCACCACACTGTGGAGTGCTGGGTGGAGAAATGAAGTGTCCGCTTCCTCTGCTGTAGTGTGGACTAGCTGTTTTTGATGCTCAAAGGAGACTCACGATGGGGCTAGGTAGGAACATGGCTGGGCTAATAAATGGCCAGTCTATCTGCAAACCTTCAGGTTTGAGAGGTGGGCCCATCTGAGCACTTTCCTCCCTCCTTCCAAAGCCTTCTAAGGCTTCCCACTGCCTACAGGATAAAGTCCCACTTCATGTGGCATTCAAGTTCCTTCGCAGCCTGTCTCCAAGTGCCCCCTTGTCCCTTGTCGTGAGCTTGTCCAGCTGGTCTCGCTGCTCCTGAACTTAACCTCCTGGCTCCATGATTCTGTCCCTGCCATCTCTCCTCCCCATCACTCCAACCTGGGGCACACTCTCCCCATTCCAAGCCTTGTCCTCTTCGTCCCCCTGCAGGGGCCTCTTGGGGCAAACCTGTCACTCCCCTTCCTGGTGCATAAACTACTCACCCCTCCTTGGAGCTCCTCAAGCCCCTGCCTCAGCCCAAGCCCACTTGGACCTGGACCTGTCACTGGAGTCGTTCACACGGGCCAAGCCTTCCCATTGGCCCATGTCTGAGGCCATCATCTCTGTGGCCAGTGCACAGGGGAAGACACTGCACAAGTTTAGGAACTGCACTAACCACAAGGACAGTAAGAAGCAGGAGTGAAATGGCCAAAGGCTGGATTCAGGAAGTGGTGAGTCATGGGTCAAACCCCGGTGCTTCCCCTTTTGAGCTGGGTGGCCTTGGGAAATCAATTCCCCTCTCTGACTCTCAGTTTCTTCATCTGTCAAATGAGCACAATACCCTCTGAAGGGTAAATGTAGTAACATGAGGCACCTTCTACTATCTCCAGTGCAGACGCTAAGAAAAATCTCTCTGTACTGTCTGCTTTCCTATAATTTCCAGGCACTCACTGTGTCCTGCAAACCAGGCTAGGCAAAGTCTCCCAGGATGCCACTTCATGTCTTCATTTCCAGGGACACGTCAAGCTTGTTCCTGCCTCAGGGCCATTCTACTTGCTGTTCCCTCTACCTAGAATGCTTTCCCTCACACTTTTCATGGATGGCTCCCCATCATTCTGATCTCAGCTCATGTGTCACATCCCTGACCACTCAATTCAAAGTGGCCCTCTGTGGCCCCAATCCCTCCTTATCCTATCACTCTATTTTCTTCATAGTGCTTTCAGTAAGTATTCCATTTAACCATTTGCTGTCTCTCTGCAGGAGAAGGCAAACTCCACGTGGGCAGGGATCCTGTTTTATCATCTCTGCTTCCTCACTGCACAGAACAGTGCCGGGCACAACTCAATGCCGAGTTGCTGCCTGAGCCTGTGGCCCTGAGAACGCAGGTGCTGCTAGAATGGAACCCTTAGAGCGAGCTGGACTCTGGCGGCACACATGGGCTGTGAGGACCCCTTCTCTCTCTCCCATAGCCCCTCAATGGCCTCCCGTTTCCATTTTTGTACCCTACAGTCTGGGAGCTCTACCCCAGTTCTGTCCTTGGCTGAGTCATCTTGGTGTCCCCAGGCCTGGCTCAGGGCCTGGCACGGAGGAGGAGCTGGGTAAATGTTTGTGGTGTTAAATTGGACCAGTCTCCAGCTCCTCACTACCTCCACATCTGAGGAGCCCCAGGGAAGGGGCCGGCAAAGAGAGATGAAAGAAGGTGAGAAGCAGGTTTCAAAGTTGGCCCTTTCAGTGCAGATAAAAGCAGGAGGGAAGGGAGCCAAAGCGGGAAGGAGGGAGAGGACTGAGAGGGGGCGTGGAGAGTGGAATTGGAGAGGAGGGGAGCTGGCAGATGGGAGGACTGACCTGGGGCCAAGGACTCGCCTCGCGCTCCGTGTTCTTACCTCCCTGGGAGAGCCTGTAGAATCCTCCTCCCCTCCCTGGGCCTCAACTCCCACACAAACGGGGGTGACAGTGCCCTTTCTGGAGAGGTCTGGGCCCAGGCCAGAGGTCAAGGGGGTTGTTCAGAGACTGTGCCACCAGCCTGGGTGGAAGGGAGTGGAGGAGTTCAGAGGCAGTGGCAGGATGGCATTGGCAGCGAGTGTAGTGAAAGCAGCGTGGGCATTCTCGGCTTCAGGACAGAGTCTGAGCTCCTCGGCCTGCCTCTGAGGCCCTGTTAGACTTCACTTTTGTGTCTCATCTTCCCCAGCCCCCTATAGCGGTCACAGTCTGCTCTTCTCCAGGCACATCTACCACTCCTTTGCCTGTATACCTCTGCACAAGCTGTTCCTCTGTCTGGAATGTGCCTCTCCTCACATTTACACCATACCCAGATACCTAGCTCAGGTCAATTCCTGCCTCCTTCAGAAGTCTTCCCAGACCCCTGGGGCTATCTCCCAGTCTGAGAGTCCATGAACAGTTAAGCAGGATAGCATCTGTGTGTCTCACTTAGGGCTGCCATGTAAGGTCGCACAGGCTGTGCACTGCACAATCCTGATAGAGCCATTCAGACAGACAATGATGGGAACGTTGCCCTCTGGAGTTGCACAATGCAGAGATCCTCAAATAAACTTTCCCTCCCTCTCTCCTCAATGCCCAGCACAGGGCTAGGCTCATAGTCAGCTCAGGGGTTACTCATTGAATAGGTACAGGGGTTTTGGGAAAGAATCAGGGAGCCCCAGTGCCTCCTTCCCATCCCTCTAACACTGGCCATCCCCCCAGCCCCTAACCTCCTCCTCTGGATCAGTTTCTTCTACAGCCTTTCCTCCATCTTCTTCTATCTGAACATCTTCCAACCTAGGCTACTGTCAGAGACTCCCCAACACTTACAGCTCCCAGACCCTTCCAGGGACCCCAGCTGCCCCATCCCTCTTCCTCTGTCTTGCCTGTGTCTGTGTCTATTTCTTCCCTTTTCTGGTTTCCTCTCCAAGGTGCCCTTCTGTTTCCACATTGCCAGGTCAGTCCCTCTTGTCCTCTTTTTATGGGCTTTTCTTTCTCTCCAGTCTCTTCCTCTCATTGTTGGTCTCTCTACATCTCTGTGAGTCTGTTTTTCTGCCTCTTTTTTCAGTCTTTATTTTTATTTTTTATTTTATTTTAATTAATTAATTAATTTATTTATTTTGAGACAGAGTTTTGCTCTTGCTGCCCAGGCTGGAGTGCAATGGTGCAATCTCGGCTCACTGCAACCTCTGCCTCCGGGTTCAAGCAATTCTCCTGCCTCAGCCTCTAGAGTAGCTGGGACTACAAGTGTGCGCTACCACTCCCAGCTAATTTCGTATTTTTAGTAGAGACAGGGTTTCACCATGTTGGTCAGGCTGGTCTCAAACTCCTGACCTTGGGTGATCTGCCCGCCTCGGCCTCCCAAAGTGCTGGGATTACAGGCATGAGCCTCTATTTTTACATATCATTAATTCACCACATATTCAGCACGTGTCCACTGAGTGCTGAGGCCTGGGCTAGGCCCTGTGGGTACAGTGGTGAAAAAATAGATGTAAATCCCTACCCTCAGACAGCTTACCTTTCAGTAGGAGAGACAAACAAGGTAATCAGAAAAGCAGGTAGCGTGTCAGATGGAGATGAAAGGTAATAAGGAAGCAGAAGAGGAAGACAGGGGATAGGAAGTGTCAGGGCTAGGGGTTGGGGTGGAGTTGAAATTTTAGGAAGAGCAGTCAGAGAAGGTCTCACTGAGAAGATGACTTTTGAGCAAAGACCTGGAGGAAGTGAGAGAGCGAACTATGGGGGCTATTAGGGCGAGAACATTCTAGGCCAAGGGATCCGCTGTAGCACAGGCACAGAGTGCAGGTGAGCGTGGTGTGTTTGCAAGGCTGTGAGGGGGCCAGTGTGGCTGCAGCAGAGTGGACTGGAAAGGAGAGGGAGGTGTGGTCTGAGAGGTTCAGGGAGGCCAGAGCTGTCATTGTAAGGGCTTGAGCTTTTATTCTGAGCCTAGTAGGTGTCTTTGGAGGGCTTGGGCAGAGCAGGGCCAGGCTCTGGTTCGCATTTGAGCAGGATCAGGTTGGCTCCTGCAACAATTCTAGGTTAAAGAGGGGTGAGGACAGAATCAGGGACACCAGCCGGGAGGCAACTGCAATACTCCAGGCGAGAGAAAACAGTGGCCCGGACCGAGGTGGTAGCAGCAGAGGTGGTGAGAAGTGGTCAGATTCTGGATCCATCTTTAAGGTAGAGACAGCAGAATTCGCTAATGGATTGAAGGGAGGCATGAGAGAGTGAGAGGAGGCAAGGATGTCTCCAGTGTTTTTAACCTGAACAACTGGAAGGATAGAGCTGTCATTCCCAAGACGGAGATGATGGCAGGCAAACTGGTGTTTTGTTTTTTTTTTCTTTTGGTGGAGAGACCAGGAACCCAGTTCAGAACTTAAGTTTGAGGTGTCTAGCGGAACACCAAGGGAGATGATGAGAGGGAAGTGGGGGTGCAGGGAGAAGACTGGGGGAGTCCTGGGCACAGGGATGGCCCAGTCGAGAGATCAGGGAGTCAGTGTGGCTGCAGCCAGCAGCGCGGAGACCCCGCCAGTGCAGTGCCCGCCTCTGTGTCTGTCCCTCCTGTTTCTCTCCCTCATTGGCCTGGCTCCCCTGCCTCTCTCACTGACTGTTCTCACATTTGCTTCCTTGGCCCTTTGGCTCCGTGCCTGTTTCTCTCCACCCCTGTGCGCCTCTCTCCGCGCCTCCCTCCCCCACGCAGCCCCCTCCTTCGGCCCTCCCCGCCCCAGCCCTCCTCCCCTCTGCCCGCAGTCTGTCCGCGGGAGCGATGGCGGGATAGCAGGCAGCAGGCGTCGGCCCCGGGCGGGGGTCTCACCGGACGGGCCGGTTGGCGGCGTCGGGGTCCCGCGCCGTCACCACGCCGACCAGGGAGCCCACCTGCGCGTCCTCCTGCACCTCCAGGAGGCCGGAGGGCGGCCGGAACTCGGGGGGCTCGTCCACGTCAGTCACGGCCACGCGCACGATCGCCTGGTCGCGGAACGTGCCCAGGTCGGCGAAGCGGGGGTCCACGAACTTGTTGAGGGCCTCCAGGATCACGGTGTGCACGGGCTGGGATTCGAAGTCCAGGCGCTGGGGGAGGGAGCAGAGGGCCGGTTAGTGGGTGGGGTCTGGTGGACCCTGAGGCCTTCACAAGGGAGGCCAAGGCAGGCGGAGTTGGCCCAAGGTCACACGTTGTCTCAGCAGGGGCGGCAGGGATGTTTGGGCTGCATTGCAGAACTGACCCAAACCAACCCGGTGGGTTACGGGTGGAGAAACTGAGGCTCCTCGAGGACAGTCTTGCCTAGGGACACAGCCACTCCAGGCTAACGCGCCAAGCACCCAAACTTCCTGCTTCCCAGCACAGTGTTGGTGGCATATTTCATTAGTTTAGTTCACGAACACAAAGCACCTACTGTGTGCCAGTGCTTTGAGTATATTAACTCAACTTGACATCAACCCTAAGAGGCTTGTATTCTTATGATCTGATTTTACACATGAGGAAATCAAGGCCCAGAAAGGCTCAGTAACTTGCCCAAGTCACCGGGCAGTGAGTCACTAGCAGAGCCAGGATTCCCTGGTATGCAGGAGTTAGCAACTAATGTGAGTTGAGCCCGATAAGCCGGGCTGCCTTAGAGCTTTCCTCTGAGATCCGGCTAAATCCATGCTGAGCCTGTGCTTCTTATCGGGGGGTGCTAATGGGTGACCCTCTGATGAATGAGCTCCATGGCTGTGTGTTAGCCCTGGCCGTCTAAAGACACTGCCCATAGCAACGAAAAATAGCCATGCCGTGGAGCTGCAGGGACCTCAGTTGCATGGTGGGGGAGCGATCTGATTGGCAAGAGTGACCTTCCAGGAGACTCACAGGCAGGTGCCTGCCCTGTGTATGGGGTCCCCCCATTGCTGTCAGAATCCCCCACCCCCGACTTCTCCAGCAGCAAAAACAGCTGTGTCCTGCCTCCAGCCTGTTGCCTGGGAAATCAGGATGCAGGGAGGCAGGGTGGCCTGGCCTAGGCGTGAGCGATGGACTCTGGAGCCAGGCTATCAATCTGCTCCCTGAGCCATCACTGACTCCGCAGAGACACCCTAGGCGCCACTGCTGGAGTAGGCGGCGGGAGGGGGCCTGAGAGCTGGAGGTGGGGGAGATTAAGCAGCCCAGGGGATGAGAGCAAATGCTGTGCTGGAGTCCCCAGGCTGTTTGAAGCCTGATTCTGCCGCTCTGTGAAACTGGGTTTCTCTGGGCCTCCAATTCTCCATCTGTAAAATGGGCTCATCTAACAGTTAAGGATTAACGGAGATCAAAAGACTGAAAATCACTGGTGCTTAAAAAAGGGATATTCTAGAGCTGGACCCCCTGAGCCTGTATCCCTACTGAACGATGCTAGATGCATGGCCTTGGGAAAGTTACCGAACTTCTCGGGGCCTCAGTTTCTCATCTATAAAATGAACGATAACAGCATCTCAGAGGGTTGATGAAGGGATCAAATGAGTTAATACGCAGAAAGTAGTTGAAGGGTGCCTGGCACGTGGCAAGCACTTTATCACAAGTAGTAGCTATTATATTATTATCCTCTGGGAAGGAGCTGAAGGAACTGGGCGTTTTCTCTATCCTCAAGTCCTCAATGCCAGGTAAAGAGCAGGTCATTATGTGCTTGCTGAGTGAAAGAAGGACTGTTGAGGGCAGATGTTGGAAGGCAGGGCTCAGGCTGATAGGCACAGATTAAAGGAGACAGACGCTGGCTGAATGGGAGGAAGAAGAGCTGAGCAGTG
The DNA here is from genome assembly GCF_009828535.3 of Hylobates moloch. Taxonomy (NCBI): domain Eukaryota; kingdom Metazoa; phylum Chordata; class Mammalia; order Primates; family Hylobatidae; genus Hylobates; species Hylobates moloch. The sequence continues at coordinate 14,561,476 of NW_026652296.1, read as the reverse complement.
GCAGAAAGTGAGCATTCCGTCGCTGGAGATATACAAACAAAGGCCTATGACCACTTGTGGGCCAGTGCAGGGGACTTAGACCTCCCATGGGAGAGTGGGGTTGGAGTGGGTGCTCTTAATGGCCTTTGCAGCCCTGAGTTGCCAAGCCCCTGACCAAATCCTGGAAGATGGATTTTTGCCTCTTTATTTGACCTCCCTAGGGATCGCTGAGTTTGCAGTTTTAGTTTCTGGTTCCTGGGCCAGCCAGTGGGCAAGGAAGGCTGTTAGACTCAGGAAGGAAAGAGCTTTGGAGTCACCAGACCTGGGTTCAAATCTCTACCATGTGCCTTACAGGTGTGACCTTGGGCAAGCCCCTTTACCTCTCTCAGCCTCTATTTTCTTAGTTATAAAAATGAGGATAGTAACCTCAGCTTCAGAGGGAAACATGAGGATTAAAGGGAATGAGGAGTGTGAAGAGGCTGGCAAGGATGTGAAGCACACATCAGAGTGTTTGAGGGTGTGGATTCCCATCTGGACTGAACCCCGGCTCTGACAACCAGCTGTGCAACCTCAGACAGGTCACTTCACCTCTCTATGCCTGGTTTGCAAAAGGGGAATGATACCATCAGTGTTTTTCCAGGTTGGTCCTGGACCTCTAGAGAGAACTAATCCATTGAGTGGAGTGAGGTGGGGGTATTCGGCTGCCCAGAGGCCTCCCTGATCCTCCCACCCCTGAGGCCTGCCTCCCCCATTCCTCCTGAGGCAGCTGCACCTTCTGCACTACGATGATGGCTTCCTGAGTGTCGCTGTCTGTGGTGACCTTGAAAACATCGCCGCCGCTGCCGCTCTCGTCCTTAAGGTGGTAAGTCATGTCTGTGTTCTCTCCCACGTCTGAGTCTTCAGCCTTCACACGTCCCACAGCCGTTCCAATGGGGGCTGACTCCTGGATGCTGAACTGGTACATCTCTGTGGGGGACACGGCCATGAGCAGGGATGAAGGCAGTCCCTACCCCAGCCTCTGCCAGCGGTGGGGGAGGGGACAAGGGGGCCCAGGTGAGCCTCTATGGAGGACAGTGTCTGAAAGGGGCTCTCAGCTTGGCCAGAATGGGGGCTGGGAGAGGCATGTCCCCTGCAGAAGTTTGGGTGGCAGTGCAAAAGGAGGGTTTAAATTCTGACCTTTGGGTTTATTCACTGGTTGATTTGGTAAAATGCCTGCAGTTCTTTGGGCCTCAGTTTCCCTACCTAGCCAGTGACAGGGACAGAGGAGCACAGTGATAAAGGCTAAGACTCTGGAGTCAGTCCTAGCTCTGTAACCCTGAGCCTCAGTTTCCTCATCTGTAAAATGGAAATAAATAACGATGGTGCCTTCCTAACAGCTGTGTGGTTATGACAACTAACTTAGATGATGACGCCTATAACATGCTTAGTACAGTGCCTGGCACTTGGTAGCTACTCAAGAAATAGAATAAATTGTGTTAAAATGGTGGGGCTTCATACTGATTTTGCTGTTGATGTTAACGGTAGTTATTCCTTCATTTCAATGTATACCTTGAGCACCTATGATGTCCCCAGACATCATGCAATTCTAGACACTGTGATTACAGCAACAAATAAAATGGACCAAAATCTCAGCTCTCATGTTGCTTTCCTCTTAATAGAAAGGGAAAGACACTAAACAATCACATCAGTGAAACATACGGTATGTCCAACGGTGATAGGTACTTAGGAGAGAGATAAAGCAGGGAAGGTGTGGGAGTGCTGATGAGGGTGTTGCACAGTTTTAAATAGGCTGTTCGAGAAAGGCCTTGCAGAGAAGATGACGTTTCTGCAAAAGTCAGAAGGAGGGGAGGGAGCGAGCCAAGCAGATATTTGGGAAAGAGCATTCTAGACAGAGGGAGCAGCAGGTGCAAAGGCCCTGAGGTGGGTGCTGTGCCTGGCATGTTGGAAGAATGGCAAGATGGCTGTGTGGCTGGAGGGGAGGAGCAGAGGGGAAACCAGAAGGAATGAGATCAGATGGGATGGAGGCTGCAGCTTGCTCTCCAGCCAGAGCTGAGGTCGCGGTGAGGATGACTTGCTAAGTGATGGGCCAGCCTAGCTGAAGCAGGGACTGTGGGGATGTGTCTCTTGGGGGCTCCACAGGTCTTGGTAACCCTTGTGTGGAGTGGCTGCCTCTGATTCATCCTCATACAGCAGCCGGGGTGGGGCACTTTCTGAAACACAAGCCGAACATGCCACTCCCTTGCTTTAATCCCTTCCATAGCTCCCCATTGCCCTTGGGATGGAGTTGTGCAAGTCCCTTGGCCTGCCCTGCAAAACACTGCCTGGCCCCTGCTGGCTTCTCCAGCCTCGTCCTCCAATCCCCACTCCATCTCTAGCTTCAGCCTTGCTGAAGTTCTTGTGATTCTGCAACTGACTCACTCTCTCTCACCTCCAGGCATCCCCTCTCCCTGTCCTCCTCTCTGCCTTTGCCTTCCCAGTTTCTGCTCTGCCTTCTAGTCTCAGTGAATGTTACCTCCTCCAGGGAACCTTCCCAGACCTCCAGGCTCTGCTCCTGTGCTCCCTTGCCCCCAAGCTTATCCCATTGTTAGAATTACTGCGTTTTTACTCTCATTTTCTGTTTACTCTCTTGGGTATGAGCTACTGGAAGAAAGGGACCACATCTCTTATTCATCAGGCATTCCCAGTGCCTGGCAGAATGCCAGGCTGTCGCATAAATGAAATGTGTAAGGGACTAGTGAGTGTATGAATGAAAACCAGCATGAGTTATCAGTAGACACTCACCAGATTAACACAAATCAAAGAACGTGACAGTACCAAGAGTCAGTGAGGATGTGGTACAATGGACATGTGCGTTTCCTCATGGGGGAAAACAGTTTGGCTTTATTTGGTAAAGTTGAAGACGAGTACATCCCATGACCCAGCAATTTCACTCCTCTGTATCCACAGAGAACAAGTGCAAATGGGCACCTGGAGACCTGGGGCAACAAAGTTCCAAGCAGTCTCCTTCCCAATGACCCCAAACTGGCAATAATGCCAGTGTCCACCACCACCAGAATAGATAATTATGGAATACTATACAGCAAAGAAAATGAATAAATTATAGCTACCAGCAACATAAGTTCATAAACACAATTTTGAGAGGTAAAAAGCAAGACAAAAACAATTTGTATTGTATGATTCATCCCATTTATAGATGGTTCAAAAATGGATGAAATTAGACTTGTGACTGGTGATGCCTACGTAGATGAACAGACTCAAAAGATGACCATCACAAAAGCAGGTAGTGGCTAACTGGAGGGAGGAGTTGGGGAAGAGGCTATGATCAGGAAAGGGCATATTAGGGCTTCTGGGGTCCTGGCTGGTGGTCACAGGAGTGTTTGCTTTATAATTATTTGTTGAAGTGAACATTTATATTTTATGTTCTTTTTTGTGTGCTATAGTTCATGATAAGAAAGACAGAAAGAAAAAGAAAGGAAGGAGGAAAGGAAGGACGAGCAGGAAAGCAAACCTTCTGGGGGCCCTGGCCTCCTCTCTGCTCTGCCCCACCCCTTCCAGCTCAGAGCTCATTCAGAGCCTGGCACAAGTGGGCAGAAGACTGGGTGGGGATGCGTCCCACCCATCTCACCCGTCTGCATGGGGCTGTGAAGCATCTGCCTTCAGGGGCTGGGGCTGGGCTGGGAGATTGGGCAGTGGGATGGCTTCTGTGTGGCACTGGGAAGCCGGTTGGTGAGCTCAGCACACTCTGCTCTGTGTCTGAGCTGAGGCTGTAGGCCGCAATGATGCTGCGCTCTCAGCTAAGGGATTGGATTGGATACCCTTATCTCTCGGGGGTCAGTCCCCTGTGGCAGGGCCTAATGTGAGAGCAGCAGACCTCAAGTAATGACTCACCCGATAGGAATCAGCCCAGCTCCCGCGGCATTTAGTCTCTGCCAGCTTTGGTAGCTTCCCTGTCGTGGCTCTCGGCCTGAGCCTGGGACAGAGGGGCTGGCTGGGCTGATAGGGAGCTGGGAGGCTGGGCCGGGGACATCCCCCAATCCCTGCTGTGCCAGCAGAGGCAGAGGGTGGAAAGGCCTCCTAATTCAGAAGCACAGAGTCCCGATACCCAGGCTCAGAGGAGGGGGGAAATGCCTGTCACTCAGACTTAGTTTTTCTCTGCACAACCTCCATCTGTCTGGGGGCTGAGCTGCCTCTGCCTAGATCCCTGGGTGCCCCCTTTCTCCCCAGTACCTTCCCTTTGCAAGCCTAGGTCAGCGGCATGGGATTGCCCAACAAGTGGCTAGGGGAGTGGGCAGGGGCCAGTGAGGGGTTGGAGGATGGACGGAAGGGTGGATGGGTGGGGCTCCCCCTCTGCCGGAAGCAAGAGGAGGTCTAGGAAGGTGATGGCGTGTTACTTGGTTCTGTGGAGCATTGGACAGCCCTGGGGTCTTCCTTGGTAGGAAGCATGGTTGGAGGGGGCTGGGGGATAGCTGGTGGCTTGGGAGGACAGACAGACAGACAGGGGGAAGCCCTTCTTTTGGTGGGAAGTCTAAAGGGAAGCTGGGGTCAGCAGGTGGCTTGGATGGGGTAACAGACAGACACACAGACGCGCCTTCCTCTGGGAAGGCCTCACTCACTCTGCGGGAAACGGGGCGGGTTGTCATTGACGTCGGTGACTACGATGGTGACGGTAGTGGAGCCCGAGAGGCCACCCAGCTGACCCGCCATGTCTGTGGCCTGGATCACCACCTCGTAGCGCTCCTGGCTCTCGCGGTCAAGGTCAGGCACAGCCGTCCGGATTACGCCTGTGGGTGAGTGAGGGTGAGGCCAGGGCGCCCCACACCAGCTGCCCACTGATATGGAGACGCCTGTACAGGCGGGATTCAGACCCTGTGACTCCTGGGGAAATTCAAGTTCAGGAGGAGAGTGGGCCACACAAGGACATCCACGTGGCCACCATTTGGGACAGGGCTCAGCGTACACCACACACACACACGCTCATACAGATACAGATACACATGCCCACACAGATATACTCACACATGCTCACACACACGGTCACACAGATAGACTCACACACTTGCTCATACAGATGCAGATACTCACACATCTACACATGCTCACACAGATGCACACACATGCTCATACACTCACATACACTCCTACAGATACATCCACACAGGCTCACACAGAATAACACACACAGGTTTATGCAGATACGTTCACAACTCATACACACTCCTATAGATACACTCACAAACACACACTCATATACCTTACAGATCCAGTCACATGCTGCCACCCATACACTCACAGACTCACATAGAATTATATACAGGCCTATACAGATCACCCACACACTTACCTGCCCACGCAGAAATGCACACGGGCTCAGATACACTCACACATCCATACAGAAACACACACACTCACACCTGGCCATACAGATGAGCTCTCACAAATAACTCATACTCACATACACACAAACAGATATGCTCTCAAATACACACTCAACGATCCACACACACTCACACATACTCTCAAATACACATCCTCCCACACAAACACACACACACAGACACACTAACATATACACATACACTCTCATACACAGTGTAACACATACCCACACTGAAATACATACGCTTTCTTTTTTTCTTTTTCTTTTTTCTTTTCTTTTTTTTTCTTTTGAAACAGAATCTCACTTTGTTGCCCAGGCTGGAGTGCAGTGGCGCGATCTCAGCTCACTGCAACCTCCTCCCTGGTTCAAGCAACTCTCCTGCCTCAGCCTCCTGAGTAGCTAGGACTACAGGCGTGCACCATTATGCCCGGCTAATCTTTGTATTTTTAGTAGAGACAGGGTTTTGTCGTGTTGGCCAAGCAGGTCTCGAACTCCTGGCCTCAAGTGATCCACCTGCCTCGGTCTCCCAAAGTGCTGAGATTACAGGTGGGAGCCACTGCACCTGGTCTCAAATACATACACTTTCAAACACAGTTGCTCACACACATTGCACCTGCATTCTCTCACACACAGACACAACACAAAAGCAACTGTGTGACTCCCCTGGGCAACCAATCCCACTTTTGGGGCCTCAGTTTCCCCACTTGACATTCTATGCATGAACCAGAGCCAGGCATGGAGCAGCAGCTTGGCAGGTGTGAACTGGACTCACGTCCACACTCATGTACACTCACTATGCTGTCACACTCACCTGTATACACACACGCAATGTAGTTCACACATCTGTGGAGTATGAACATAAGAACACATACAAAGTCCCTTACACATATGCACACTCATAGCTACCGTCACACATTCTTATTCACACCCCCTCCCACAACCAAATTATCCCCCAGCCTTAGAGGCCCACCCCAGCCCTCTCCAGGCCCTAGATCCTCTGTCCAGGCACCAGCTAATCGCTGAGCAGACAGTCCTCCAAGCTGTTATTGGAAGCAGGGAGGGCAGCAGGCGTGGGGGTGACCGCAAGATTAATTCTGCGGTGGGGAAGACTGGGCTTCTTGTCTCCCTGCCAGTAGAAGAGACAAGGGTAGGGCGGGGGAGTCGATGAGGCATTCAGAGCCTCTCCCACCACCCACTCCAACCTGCCGAGCACCAGGTGGTGACAGGTGGTGCCCGGGGCCTGTGTGCCAGGTGGAGTCATGCACCAGCAGCCTCATGCTGTGCCCCATAAAACCCAAGCTCTGACATCTGATGTCCCCCAACAGTCCCCAGACTCCTATACAGGCAACAGAATGGAAGGAGAGGCTGTAGGGCATGTGTGTATGTGTGGTGTTTGTGTGTGTATTTCTGTGTGTACCTGTGGTAGGGTAGCCAGAGGTGGGGCGCCTAAGGGGTGGTCCTGCTTTTCGTGGGATCACATGCAGATATGGAATGGGTATTCTGCCTAATCAAGGGTCACACAAACCCTCTATCAGTGGCCTTCTCAACGCCTCAGTAGGCACCCTCCTGACCTCTTCTCTACCACCACTGGTCTTCCCAGGAACAGGGGAGTCTTGGCAGTGGATTGCCTTGGGATAGATTCCAGATCTGCCATTTCTTTGGTCATGTGATTTTGAGCAAATCCCTTCACCTCTTTGAACCTCAGTTTCCTTATCTGTAAAATGGGACAACCACCATACTGACTTAAACGACAGGATTTCTCAAACCTGGCACGGTAGTCATTTTGGGCAGGATAATTCTCTGTAGTGTGTGTGTGTGTGTGTGTGTGTGTGTGTGTGTGTGTGTGTGTGTGGTGTGTGTGTGTGTGTGTGTGTGTGTGTGTGTGTGTGTGTGTGTGTGAGAGACCTGTATGTTGTAGGATATTTAGTAGCATCCTTGGCCTCCCGCCACTAAATGCCAGCAGCACTAACCGTCACCTTAGTTCCAAAACTGTCTCCAGACATTGTCAAATGGACCCTGGGGCAAGATTGGTTGAGAACCACTCGTATAGGATTTCATCTCATGAGAATTACATGTAATAAAAACAACTAATGTTTATGTGCATTTGCTCTGTGTCCGGCATTATTCTAATCACCTTAGGTGAATTGCCTCATTTAATCCTCTCAATATTCATATGTGGAAGGTGCTGTGATTATACCCATTTTATAGATGAGACAGAGGCACGTAGAGGCTAAGTACCTTGTTGAAGGTCACACGTGTAGAAAGTGCATAGCCAGGACACTGAGGCTTTGCAGCCCTGGACAGCAGGGGCTGTACAGAGAAGGTGGGGTGTGTCATATTCTCCACCCTGGGGCGTTGGAAAGAGAACAGGGCAGACAGAGGGGAGGAAGAGAGCGAAGGTGATGGACAGGGAAGAGGAGAGAGAGAAGAAAAGGAGTCCCAGGCAAAGAGAGACAGGGAGAAACCTAGTAAGAGACAGAAGGAAAGAGACAGGGAGGGAAGAAAGGAAGGTAGGGGAGGGGAAGGGAGGGGAACAGAGAGAGAGGGAGACTGAAAGGGACAGAAAAAGAGAGAAGGGAAGATGGGGGGGGTAGATAAACCAGAGAGAAAGCCAGAGATACCCAGAAAGAGACAGTAAGAGAGAAACAGAGACCTAGAGAGAAACAAAGAGGAAGAGAAAGAAAGGAGAGAAGAAAAATGGGCAAAGAACAACTGAGAGAGCGGGAACAGACGTACAGAAAACAGAGAGGGAGATGCAGGAAGGGTGAAGAAAGATGGTGGGGGGTGGGGAGGGGAGGGCAGGTAGGCTTACAGTGCAGCAGCCACCAGGCCAGGGAGCAGGGGGTCCCAGGCGGAAGGGAGTGACTTTAGCTGAGCACTTGCTGTGTGCTAAGCTTTGTGCTGGTCACTTGCCATCCAGGACCTCAGTGAATATAGAGGATTCGTGGTAATATGTGGGGTCACTGTGTATCTATGGGCTTGGGCACCAAAGGCTCAGTGTCCCAGCTCTGAGTGGGGGTTGGAGCAGGGGTCTGGCTCCACCTCTGTGAGTGAGAGAGGCTCCACGTGGCTGCCCTCTTTGCTGTCCCTGTCACTTCCAGCTCCTGAGGAACTGGGGACACGACACTCTTCTCACTTGGAAACTGGTCCTGAAGCCTTGTAGTGTGTAGGATTCAGGTGCCATCTCTGAGTGTGTGTGAGTTGGGTCCCCTGCGCCTTGTTCTCGGGATCCAGGGAACAGGGGAGGTTGCTATGGTGACAGTGCCCAGTGAACCACACCTTCCGGTATCCACGCCCTTGGGTCATTCCCTCCCACACTGACTCTAGCCAATGGGACATCAGCAAGTGTGCTTTGGCCAATAGGACATCAGCAAGTGCGACAAAAGCAGAGGTTTGATAAGCCCCTGTATGCTGTGGCCTGTCCTCTTGGAATCCTGAGACCATTGTACTGTGAAGAAGCCCAGGATAAAAGGCCACATGGAGAGGGAGGCCTAGTCATGCCAGCTGTCCCAGTGAAGTTGCTCCCAGTGACCTGACAGCTGACTGTTGCTGCATGAGTGACCCCAGCAAAAGAACTGCCAAGCTGACACACCAAATTGTGACAAATAATAAATTATTGTTGCTTTAAGCTACCACGTTGTGGGGTGTTTTTTTTGTTTTTTGTTTTTTTTTTTACATAGCTCTAGATGACTGATAGAGAAATCCAGTTGGCTGGGCCATTCCTCTGCTGATTTTGTCTGGGCTTACGCAGCTGAGCCTAAACCGGAGGAGCAGCTGACTGGAAGGTCCAAGATGGCTCATTTACATGTCTGGCAGTTGGTCTTGGCTGTCGGCGGGGACACATTGGTTCTTTCATCCTCCAGTAGGCTGGCTTCCTTACATAGCAGTCTCAGGACTGTGTTCCAGGACAGTAAAAGTGAAAGCTGCAAGGTCTCTTAAGGCCTAATGTCAGAATTTGCATAACATCACTTCTGCCACATTCTATTGGCCAAAGTAGTCCCAGGCGAAACCTGGTTCAAGGGGTAGGGAAACAGACTCCACCTCTTGCCCAGATCAGTGGCAAAGTCACATTAGTAAGCAGTCATGTGCAGGGTGGGGAGGAATTGATAACATATTTTCCTATCTACTATGTTCCACTCCACTGTCTTCCTCCTGATGCTGGGAGAAGCACGGTGGAGACTATTGCCCTCTGGGAGATCTAGGGGTACAAATATTCCAAACCAGTCCATGAAGTTGTTCTTGAAAGCTTCTGGCTCTTTGACTTCATCCGTTCACTCATTCATTCATTAGAGTCTTGCTGAGGGCCTACTACAGGTGCCGGGGCTGCACGGATTCAGATAGGCTGCAGTGTGAAAAGGAGGACTCTGGGGCCAGACTGATATGGGCTCAAGTCTTCTTTCCACCATTTACATGCTAGCTGACCGTGGGCAAATTCCTGGGCCTCTCTGAGCCTCTGTTTCCTCTTATGTAAAATGGAGACACCCACCTGGTAGGGCTGTTGAGAGGACTGAATGAGAGGAAGCTTCCAGCAGCAGGCCTCACATTTTGGAGATGCCTTGCTGATCTCTTCCCTCAAGTTCTGGATTGAGTACCTCCATAAATAAGTTTCACAGAGGCAGAGATCCATGCTGGTCTTGTTCATCTAGTGTCTATACGGCCTGGCACACAGCAAGTGCTCAAATGACATTTTGACTGACTGACTCCCAGTGCCCCTCCACTGCCCCTCTCACAGTCTGGGTGTAGCTATCCATTTGCTTCTCTGCTGGAGCAGAAGCTCTGTGAGGGCAGAAACCAGGTCTAGTTCATTATCCTGACCCCAGGATCTGGCACTTAGAAGGTGCTCAACAAATGTTAGTTTCATTCCCTCCCTGTAAAATGGATGACTCTGGCTCAGTTGCGAATTTTCAGCAGAGATCTTGAAATCTCAGAGAACATTTCTATTCCTGCTGGGGTGGTGGTGGGCGGGGGCTGGTAATTATAACCTGGCCTCAGCTCCTGCAGCCTTGTCTTCACCCATCGTCCCCAGTTCCAGCTGTTGTCCTGGCCGCCCCTGCTGTCCCCTCCAAATGCTGCAAAAGGGGCCCTGGAGCCCGTGTGATGCCTCATTAGCCCACAAATGCCATCCCTGTTGCCCCTGTGGGGGGCTGCTGGCAGGCCTGGCCTTTAAAACACACAAGTTAATTCCTCCTCTGGCATTGGGGCCTCGCAGCGCCCCGCCTCCTCCCTTCCCTCACACCTTCCTCCCAGGCCCCGTTCCGGCTCTGCTCCCTGCTATCTGCACAGCAAGAACAGACTGTACCTCGCAGCAGCTGCTAAATATAGACCAGCATCAGCGGAATATTCCTGGCTGGGGAAATGGAGCTGGGGCTGGGAATGGCACCAGGGCAGCTCTTGCCGTGGGGCTGTGGGCAAGGGGAGGCAAAACCTGGTTCTTCCTGGGACGTGCCAGAAAGGACCCTTTCAGATTGAAGAGTTGAGGGGCTCTGGAGCAGGGACCCCATTTGAACTCCTTCATCTGCCTTGCCTGGTCCTCAGTTTCTGACCTCTTGGGAACTGTTCTGCTCCCCCAGGCCCTGTGGCCTCCCAGTTGTCACCATCTTCTGGGCCCTCTGCTGCGGGGGATGCTGTTTCTTAGAAACTGGCTGTCCTTCCCACTCTCATGTCCTCCCCACTCTCTGATCCTTCATCTGCCCAGCCCTGCCACCTCCCAAGACTCAGTCTTGGCCCTTCTCTTATTTCTATGTTCTTTCTTCTCTTCTTCTCCCCATCTACCCAAGGCTTATCAACCCTAAGGTCCCCACCTCCTCAGGCTGAATGCGTGAAGGCTTCCTCATCACCATCACTATCCTTTTGTGCCAGGGCTCAGGCTGAGCACTTTACATACTTCCTGTTCCCTTGGCCTGCAGTGCTGGTCCCCAGAAATCTGCATGGCTCATACCTTCACTGCACTTGGTCTCTGTCCCAAGGTCACTTCTCCACAAAGGCCTGTTGTGATTTCTTTCTTTCTTTCTTTCTCTTTCTCTTTCTTTCTTTCTTTCTTTCTTTCTTTCTTTCTTTCTTTCTTTCT